>NC_037668.1:79960466-79975572 GCF_003255815.1 Theropithecus gelada
TTTTTTTTTTTTTTTTTTTTTTTTTTTTGAGATGGTCTCACTCTGTTACTCAGGCTGGAGTGCAGTGGCATGATCTTGGCTCACTGCAACCTCTGCCTTCAGGGTTCAAGCAATTCTCCTGCCTCAGCCTCCCGCGTGGCTGGGATTACAGACTCACCACTACATCTGGCTAACTTTTATATTTTTAGTAGAAACGGGGTTTCACCACGTTGGCCAGGCTGGTCTCAAACTGCTAACCTCAGAAGATTCGCCTGCCTCGGCCTCCCAAAGTGCTGGGAGGATTACAGGCGTGAGCCACTGCACCCGGCCAATAACCAGCTTTTTGAAAGGAATTCTTAGGCAGACTTGCAGAGTATCATCCAGAACCAAATTTCTGAAAATGTTATATGTTCTGTAATGTTTGAAAATATTTGAATGTGGTTATTTGGTAATCTAGTTGAATATAGTTACTGTGCTGTCACCTTTTCTTCCCCTAACTGCATGAATCCATCAACAATGGGATCTGTTTTATTTCTCAGAAACAACAGACTTTTTCCAGTTTATTTGGTAAGAAGTGTAACCAAAAAGCACTTTCCGATTCAGAAGACGTAATTGTTCCAAATTGCTTCATAGAGTTTTACAGTTATATTCAGAGGACAGCTTCTGTCTTAATTAGGGTATAATTCAGCCTCCATGAAACCCTTCCTGTCTTTCCAGGTACAATCAACCTTTTCTCTGTACTTTTACTGTTGTTAGCCTAAGTTGCTCTTCTATAATATGTTTTTCGCTATCTCATATCGTGGTGTATAATGGTAACTTATTAACCCAGTAGTCTGTTTTCAGTAACTTATAAAGAGTCTTGACAGCAGGGAACATGTTTATTCATTATAGTCTATAGCATACTGATTCTCTGTGATGAGTTTGCTTAGAGCCTGTTACATTTAAGAGGTACTGATTATTCCAGGTGGGATTGTTCTGCAGCGAGTTAGATATAGGGAGCTAGAACTTAGAGAAAGCTTAAGGCTGAGAATTAATTGGACACATAAATTTTACTTTTTACATTTTCCTCTTCCTGGTTCTTGTTATTTCTGAACCAGTTGTACAGGAAGAGGACCTAAAGTTATTGGTTGGCTCTTCCTGCAGCTCCTTCTTCCTCCAGCTAGAGCCTCAGGTGCCCATAGATAGACAACTCTGAGTACAGGAGAGTAAAAGGGAAGCACCATGTCCTATCCACCTTATCATCCCGCAGTCTCCTTTCTCTCTTAGGGTCCTGTCTTTTGGCTTTTTGTTTTGTTTTTTACTGTGTGTGTGTGTGTGTAGATATATCTCTATATATATCACAAAATTTGCCATTTTAGCTGGGGGTTTTTTTGGTTTTTTGTTAATTTGTTTCTTTGTTTTGTGTTGTTTTGAGATGGAGTCTCACTCTGTTGCCCAGGCTGGAGTGCAGTGGCACAATCTCGGCTCACTGCAAGCTCCACTTCTCGGGTTCACGCCATTCTCCTGCCTCAGCCTCCCGAGTAACTGGGACCACAGATGCCCGCCACCACGCCTGGCTAATTTTTTGTATTTTTAGTAGAGATGGGGTTTCACCATGTTAGCCAGGATGGTCTCGATCTCCTGACCTCATGATCTGCCTGCCTCGGCCTCCCAAAGTGCTGGGATTACAGACGTGAGCCACCACGCCTGGCCAGCCATTTTTAACTATACAATTCATTGGCATTAAAATTCACAATGTTGGCCAACCATCACTACTTTTTTTCATCTCTAGAACTTTTTTCATTTTCCTCAACTGAAACTTGGTACCCATTAAACAATAACTCCTTATTCCCCTGTACTCCAGCCCCTGGTAACAGCCAATCTACTTTCTATTTTATGGATTGCCTATTTTAGATATTTCATATGAACAGAATCATGCAGTATTTGTCCTTTTGTGCCTGGAGGCCTTGAGTACCTCACTTAGCATAGTGTTTTCAAGGTTCATCTAGGTCATAGCCTGTCAGAACTTCACTGCTTTATAGCTGAATAATATTCCATTGTATGCATATACCACGTCTTATCCATCCTTATCTGCATCTTTTGTATTTAAAAGCGCTTTCTTCCCCTCAGTATAAAAATATATTGCCGGCTGGGTGCAGGCTGGGTGCGGTGGCTCACACCTGTAATCCTAGCACTTTGGTAGGCTGAGGTGGTCAGATCACGAGGTCAGGAGTTCATAACCAGCCTGGCCAACATGGTGAAACCCCATCTCTACAAAAATACAAAAATTAGCCTTGCATGGTGGCATGTGCCTGTAATCCCAGCTACTCGGGAGGCTGAGGCAGAAGAATCGTTTGAACCTGGAAGGCGGAGGTTGCAGTAAGCCAAGATCGTGCCATTGCACTGCAGCCTGGGCAAGAGAGCAAGACTCTGTCTCAAAAACCAAAAAAAAACTGGCTGAGCGTGGTGGTGCATGCCTGTAATCCCAGCTACTCAGGAGGCTGAGGCAGAAGAATTGCCTGAACCCAGGAGGCGGAGGTTGCAGTGAGCTGAGGTCATGCTGTTGCACTCCAGCCTGGGCAACAAGAGTGAAACTCCGTCTCAAAAAAAAAAATGTATCTGTGTATCTATATAGATAGTAGATATTGCCATTATAGAAAATCAGGAATATAGAGAAAATATCAAGAAGACAATATTCAACCATAATCCCTACCACCCAGAGAGAGTTACTATTAGTCTTGTATTTAATCTTTCCCATCTTTATGTTCACTATATATATGCACTATATATGTGTTGCTTTATATATGCACTATATATGTTGCTATATATGTCTCATGTCATATATGTCTCGTATATCATATATGTCACATTATATGTGATATATATGTCTCATATATGTCATAAAGATATATATATATATATATATATATGATTACAGCTAGATGTACAATTTAGAATCCTTTTTCTGGCCAGGTGCAATGACTCATGCCTGTAATCCCAACACTTTGAGAGGCTGAGGTGGAAGGATTGCTTGAGGCCAGGAGTTTGAGACCACCCTAGGTAATATTGTGAGATGCTGTCTCTCCAAAAAAAAAAAAAAAAAAAAAAAAAGGCCGGGCTGGGTGGCTCACACCTGTAATCCCAGCACTTTGGGAGGCCGAGGCAGGTGGATCACAGGGTCAGGAGTTCAAGACTAGCTTGGCCAAGATGGCGAAACCCTTTCTCTACTAAACATACAAAAATCAGCCGGACGTGGTGGTGGGCGTCTTGTAATCCCAGCTACTTGGGGGGGCTGAGGCAGAGAATTGCTTGAACCCGGGAGGCAGAGGTTGCAGTGAGCTGAGATCATGCAACTGCACTGCAGCCTGGGCAACAAAGCAAGACTCCATCTCAAAAAAGTAAAAAATATATATGTAATTCACTGGGCATGATGGTGCATGCCTGTTATCCCAGCTATTCAGAGGGTAAGCAGGAGGATCTTTTGAGCCCAGGAGCTCTAGGCTGCAATGAGCTATGATCTCACCACTGCACGTCCAGCCTGGGTGACAGAGCAAGATCTTGTTTTTTGTTTGCTTGTTTGTTTGTTTGTTTGTTTTTTGAGATAGAGTCTCACTCTATGCCCAGGCTGGAGTGCATTGCCACAGTCTTGGCTCACTGCAACCTCTGCTTCCCAGGTTCAAGTGATTCTCGTGCCTCAAACTCCCAAGTAGTAACCAGGATTACAGGTGTGTGCCACTGCACCCAGCTAATGTTTTTTTTTTTTTTTTTGAGACGGAGTTTCGCTCTTGTTGCCTAGGCTGGAGTGCAATGGGGCAATCTTGGCTCACCGTGACCTCGGCTGCCAGGGTTCAAGCGATTCTCCTGCCTCAGCCTCCTGAGTAGCTGGGACTACAGGCATGCACCACCATGCCCGGCTAATTTTGTATTTTTAGTAGAGATGGGTTTCTCCATGTTTGTCAGGCTGGTCTCGAACTCCCAAACTCAGGTGATCCACCTGCCTCAGCCTCCCAAAGTGCTGGGATTAAAGATGTAAGCCACCGCGCCCAGCCCCACAACCAGCTAATTTTTGTATTTTTAGTAGAGATGGGGTTTCACTGTTTTGGCCAGACTGGTCTCGAATTCCTGACCTCAGGTGATCCACCTGCCTCAGCTTCCCAAAGTGTTGAGATTACAGGCATGAGCCACTGCGTCTGACATGTTTTTGTTTTAAAATAATTTTTTTTTTTTAATTTTTTATTTTGAAACAGGGTCTCACTCCATCACCCAGGCTGAGTGACTCCATCACCATGCCTGGCTACTTTTTAGAATTATTTGTAGAGATGAGGTCTCCCTGTGTTACCCAGGCTGGTTTGAACTCTTGGCCTCAAGCAGTCCTCCCACCTCTGCCTCCCAAGGTGCTAGGATTACGGGCATGAGCCACCACACCCTGCCAATAACCATTTTTTAAAATAGCATTATATTATAAAAATTGTTTTATGTCATTAAAAAATCCTTTTAATCATATGTAGGTATTATCTATGTACATTCCACTGCATGGATATACTGTACTGTAATTTAACACTTCTTTATTATTTATTGTACATTATAATGTTTTGATAATAAAAGAATCATGTGTTGAACTTTTCTATACATAAATATATCTCTCTGGGCTGGGCGCCATGGCTCACGCCTGTAATCCCAACACTTTGGGAGGCCAAGGCGGGCAGATCACGAGATCAGGAGTTCATGACCAGCCTGGCCACATGGTGAAACCCCATCTCTACAAAAATACAAAAATTAGCTGGGCGTGATGGCACGCACATGTAATCCCAGGCTACTCTCAGGAAGCTGAGGCAGGAGAATTGCTTGAACCCAAGAGGCGGAGGTTAACCTGAGCGGCAGAGGTTGCAGTGAGCAGAGATCACACCACTACACTACAGCCTGCTGGGCGACAGAGTGAGACTATGTCTAAATATATATATATGTAATTTAAAATATATAGTAAAATATATATATTTAAAAATATATATAAATTATGTTATATATAAATTATATAATTGTATATTATATATAAATATTTTATATGTGTGTTTATATATAATAAAATATATATATATTCATATATATAAAAATCTGAGTTCCTTTAACTCTCTTGTTGCCCAAGCTGAAGTGCAGTGGTGCGATCTCAGTTCACTACAACCTCTGCCTCCTGGGTTCAAGTGATTATCCTGCCTCAGCCTCCTGAGTAGCTGGGATTACAGGTGTGTGCCACCACGCCCAGCTAATTTTTTGTATTTTTAGTAGAGATGGGGTTTCATCATGTTGGCCAGGCTGGCCTCAAACTCCTGACCTCAGGTGATCCACCCGCCTCAGCCTCTCAAAGTGCAGGGATTACAGGCATGAGCCACTGCACTCAGCCTCTATAGATTCTTGAAAGTATAGTTACTGGCTGAAAGAGCCATGAACATTTTTAGAACTCTTCATGCATATTGTCAAATTGCTTTTCAGAAAGAATGTGCCAGTTCCGACTACCTACAGCATAGATAAAGAGAATTCCTAGCTGGGCGCGGGAATTCTTTTTTGTACTGAAAGTACAAAAAAGTAGCCAGGCGTGGTGGCATGCGCCTGTAATCCCAACTACTTTGGGAGGCTGAGGTGGGAGAATTACTTGAACCCAGGAGGCAGAGGTTGCGTTGAGCAGAGATAGCATCGCTGCACTCCAGCCTGGGCGACAGAACGAGATTCAGTCTCAAAAAAAAAAAAAAAAAAAAAGGCCGGGCACAGTGGCTCACACCTGTAATCCCAGCACTTTGGGAGGCTGAGGCGGGCAGATCATGATGTCAGGAGTTCAAGACCAGCCTGACCAACATGGTGAAACCCCGTCTCTACTAAAAATAGAAAAATTAGCCAGGCATGATGGTGGCACGTGCCTCTAATCCCAGCTACTCAGGAGGCTGATGCAGGAGAATCGCTTGAACCCAGGAGGCAGAGGTTGCAGTGAGCCCAGATCGTGCCACTGCACTCCAGCCTGGGTGACAGAGCGAGATTCTGTCTCAAAAAAAAAAAAAAAAAAAGAATTCCTGCCTTGTCAGACTTGTCACCAGAGAGTAAGAGGAAGTGATCCCAGCATATGTTATAGACTAATGAGAGCTGTAAGCTTTAACTTAATAATAGCCATTAGAAATAAGCAGATGCTGAGCTAGAATTGAATGTGAAGGATATACTGACTGACTTATAAGAGCCTGTGCAAAGCCCATAATCCTCAAAATCTCACATTCTTCAGTCTCACAACACCCTAGACGCTTATGTGCCTTATTCTTAAAAAGTCTGTTATTTCATCCTTTTAAACTGTAAGAGGCTAGGTGTGGTGACTTGTGTTTGTAATCCCAGCACTTTGGGAAGCCAAGGCAGGAGGATCATTTAGGGCCAAGAGTTCAAGACCAGCTTGAGTAAAATCATGACACTCTGTCTCTAAAGAAAATAAAAAATTAGCCAGGCATGGTGGCACATGCCTGTAGTCCTACCAACTTAGGAGGCTGAGGTAGAAGGATCCCTTGAGCCCAGAAGTTTGAGGCTTCAGTGAACTGCTCTTATCAAGCCACTGCACTCCAGCCTGGGAAACAGAATGAACCCTGTCTCTTAAAAGATATAAGAAGTCAGTAAAAGACGGATTTCCTGGTAAACATTTAAGTGCCATTACATATGGGATGGAGTAGCAGTAAAACTTTATTTTAAGGCAACTGCTGGCTGGGCACGGTAGCTCCGGCCTGTAATCCCAGCACTTTGGGAGGCCTGGGCGGGTGGATCACCTGAGGTCAGGAGTTTGAGACTAGCCTGGCCAACATAGCAAAACCCCATCTCTACTAAAAATATAAAAGTTAGCTGGGCGTGGTGTCACACACCTATAATCCCAGCTACTTCGGAGGATGAGGCAGTGGAATCACTTGAACTCGGGAAGCAGATGTTGCAGTTAGCAGAGGTTGCAGTGAGCTGAGATTGCGCCACTGCACTCCAACTTGGGTGACAGAGCGAGACTCCGTCTCAAAACGAAAAAACAGACAACTGTTAATTCTCTTGTATCATTCTCAGTTGGATTCAAAAAAAGTCACAAAGAAGAATTCAAGCCTCCATGAACTGAGAGGGCAGTTATTAGCAAGAGCTTTGGAGTCAAATATAACTTTGTGAGCCTCCTCTAGCCACAAAAATGTACTGCTGTGTAGGAACAAAGTGAGCATCAAATTTACCAGGTGGGAGGCTACTAAGACTAACTTACGCACCTTATGCAGAAGCCAGCAAAGGTAGCGGTTGTTAAGGTGTTTGATAGCAGCATAAAAGGGCCACCCAGCAGTTGCCAAGAGTGACTTAAAATGCCCCTAATTCTGGAGGGTAGGTTGGGCTGATTCTGAAAGGTCAAAACTATAGGAAAATTCAGGCTAAAGATACAGCCCAGGAGATTCTGGGCATCTTCATTGGAGGCACTGCTGATGCTATATTTAAACCTTAATGTGAGGCCGGGCGCAGTGGCTCACGCCTGTAATCCCAGCACTTTGGGAGGCCGAGGCGGGAGGATCACGAGATCAGGAGATCGAGACCACCCTGGCTAACACGGTGAAACCCCATCTCTACCAAAAATACAAAAAATTAGCCGGGTGTGCTGGTGGGTGCCTGTAGTCCCAGCTACTCGGGAGGCTGTGGCAGGAGAATGGCGTGAACCCAGGAGGCGGAGCTTGCAGTGAGCCGAGATTGCGCCTCTGCACTCCAGTCTGGGTGACAGAGCGAGACTCCGTCCCCCCTCCCAAAAAACAAAAAAACAAAATAAACCTTAATGTGACCCATTATCTAGCATTTGGGGAGTTGGTCTGACAGCAACCTTTTTCTTTTTTTTTTTTTTTTTTTTTTTTTTCCTTTTTTGAGACAGGGTCTCACTCTGTCACCCAGGTTGGAATGCAGTGGTGTGATCACAGCCTTGACCTCCTAGGCTCAAGCGATCCTTCCACCTCAGCCTCCTGAGTAACTAGGACTATAGGCACATACTGCCACGCCACCTGGCTTGCTTTTTTTTTTTTTTTTTTGGTAGTGATGGGGTTCTCGCTGTGTTGTCCAGGCATCTTGAACTGCTGGGCTTAAGTGATCCTCCTGTCTCAGATTCCCTAAGTGCTGGGATTACAGACATGAGCCACCATGCCCAGCCATTATTTTAGAATAAATTGTATAGGAGGTATCCATTCATTCAGCAGATCTGAGTGATTATTATGTACTAGATATTGGGGAAAATACTATGTCTAATAAGGCATGGTGTCTGATCTCAAATTCACCTTCTAGTATGGTCAATGATTTACAAATGCAATTATACTACAAGACAATTCTGTATAATAGCAGTAAGTTGGCACCTTAAGTTTTCACAGAGAAAGAAGCATCTTACCTCAGTCTTGGATAAATGGGAATGTGCAAGATGGAGAAGTAGGAAATGGTTCTTCTAAACAGTGAAAACAGCATATTTAAGTACACTAGGCATGAGAGGACAAAGTTTACTGCTAACTACTAGACACATCAGTATTGTTAGAGCAAAACATGAGAGCAAGGGCATTCTGTGGTTTGGACTGGGGTCTCAAAATGCCTCTTTCTCCTTAGCTCAAGTGGCATCCTTTACCTGCAGCTATCTTTAGGGGAAAAAAAAAAAAACATAAATGGGATGTTTGGTTGAAAAAAAGACCTCAGTGCTGGTATAGTTGCTAGTTTAATAGTCCCTTTTATTTGGCTGCTCCTTGTTCTTATATTGTGCATATATGGCTTGCTTAAACCACACAGTATAAAATCACTGAAAGAAGTGAAGTCTCGATATTAAATGCATATAATTTGCTTTATGACTTTAACAAGTTCCTTATCCCTTCTTTTACCCAAAATGGCAGGGGAGGTGTCGAACTGATCTTGTTCAGCCAAATAATTCATCGTTTGATAGTTTCTAATAGCTTGTGCCCAGAAGCCTTATATAACCATGTCATTTGCTCAGAAGGAAGGAATGTTAGGTAGAAATAAAATAATCTGAATTAGTTGGGCATGGTGGCACACACCTGTAATCCCAGCTACTTGGGAGTCTAAGGCAGGAAAATCGCTTCAACCCAGCAGGAGGAGGTGCAGTGAGCAGAGGTCGCGCCACTGCACTCCAGCCTGGGCAACAGAGTGAGACTCCATCTCAAAAAAAAAAAAAGAAAGAAAATATTATAGCTGTTTTACCCTCTAGTATTTCTCTATATTCTAAAATTAACTAAACTCTCCATCCCTTTCTGGACCTTTCTGTTCCTGAAGCTGCATCTTTTAGACCACTCCATTTAAAACAGCCATGAATAAATTTATGTTTCACAATCTGAGATGGAATTCATCTTGCTTTTCACACTAAACGCAAGCATATTTCAAACTAGAAAGACCTATATCAGAGTGTAAAATATAACAACATTTAGCCTTCAGAAGAGAAACTTGAACATAAGGAAAAATTCCATGAGTTTGTTTATTGTTTTTGGCTCCATGTTAGCCTCTTGTTTTATAGCCAGTAAGATACATCTTATCTATATACCTGTTTTGTTTTCTTTTGTGTTCTCAATTTGGCCTATATCCTGAAATAAATCATTCTCTGGCAAGCTGTCATGAGGCCATGGAATTTTTTTTATTTATTTATTATTTTTTTTGAGACAGTGTCTCACTCTGTTGCCCAGGCTAGAGTGCAATGGCATGATCTCAGCTCGCTGCAACCTCCGCCTCCCGGGATCAAGCGATTCTCCTGCCTCAGCCTCCCGAGTAGCTGGGATTACAGGTGCCTGCCACCACACCCAGATAATTGTTGTATTTTTAGTAGAGGTGGGGGTTTCACTATGTTGGCCAGGCTGGTCTTGAACTCCTGACCTCAGGTGATCCACCCGCCTCAGCCTCCCAAAGTGCTGGGATTACAGGCATGCGCCACTGCACCCAGCTGAATTGAATTTTTATAGGCATGAGGTGTGAGAATTTTTATAGGCATATAGGTGTGAGAATGACTTAGTAGGAAGGAAATGAAAGAACACGTTGGGAAACCCAGGTTAAAGTCCTCAGTTTGCACTTAACAAGCTATTTGTCCTTGGGTATGTTGCTAACCAAGAGCTTTTGTCTTCAGTGTTTATTTCTTTAACATAAAGGATTTGAACTGGAAGACTTCTAAGTTCAACAAATGTATAGCCTGAATTTTTTGAACAATACTGATTTCAAATTTCTTGTGACTTTAATGTCTATAAATAAAAAAATGTCTCAGATTCCAATATTTGAGACTCTCTGCACCCAGAAGTATTTTAGAAATCCCTTTTTTTTTCTTTCTTTTTTTTCTTTTTTTGAGACAGTCTGACTCTGTTGCCCAGGCCGGAGTGCAGTGGTGCGATCTTGGCTCACTGCAACGTATGCCCCCCAGGTTCAAGCGATTCTCCTGCCTCAGCCTCCAAGTAGCTGGGATTATAGGCGCCTGCCACCACGTCTGGCTCATTTTTGTATTTTTAGTAGACAGGATTTCACCATGCTGGCCAGGCTGGTCTCGAACTCTCGACCTCAGGTGATCTGCCCACCTCAGCCTCCCAAAGTGCTGGGATTACAGGTGTGAGCCACCGTGCCCGGCCTTTTTGTTTGTTTTTTGAGAAAGTCTCATTCGGTACAGGCTGGAATGCAGTGGCATGATCTCAGCTCACTGCAACTTCCGATTCCCTAGTTCAAGTGATTCCCCTGCCTCAGCCTCCCAAGTAGCTGGGATTACAAACACGTGCCACCACACCCAGCTAATTTTTGTATTTTTAGTAGAGACAGGGTTTCACCATGTTGGCCAGGATGGTCTCAATTTCCTGGTCTCGTGATCCACCCGCCTCAGCCTCCTAAAGTGTTGGGATTACAGGCGTGAGCCACCGCGCCTGGCCCTTTTCTTTTCTTTTTTCTTTTTTCTTTTTTTTTTTTTTTTTTGAGAAAGAGTTTCATTCTGTTGCCCAGGCTGGAGTGCAGTGGTGCGATCTCGCCTCACTGCAAACTCCGACTCCTGGGTTCAAGCCACGTCTGCCTCAGCGTCTGAGTAGCTGGGATTACAGGCACCCGCTACCATGTCTGGATAAATTTTTGTATTTTTAGTAGAGACAAGGTTTCACCATGTTGGCCAGGCTAATTTTGAACTCATGATCTGTCCACCTTGGCCTCCCAAAGTGCGAGGATTACAAGTGTGAACCACCACACCCGGCCTGAAATCCTTTTTTAAACCACATGATTTGGTCTTGATTTGGAAAATATAGTCCTACCATATCTTTTATTCTTTTCCCATTCTAAAATTATGTGATTCTAGCCTAAATGCAGAACATCATCCCATTTCACATCCACTGTCATCCTTCTCAAGCCCAGATTTCACCCACTTTAACATTTAACTTTTCTACTAAAACTGTAATTATCTTCAAAACTATATAATTCATCTTTTCTGAAGTTAATATAACTCACAGTGCCGTGTTTTTAGAACAGCTGGATTGAATGCTTATTGTGTGTGATATGATTAATAGAACCCTAAGTGTAATAGTGAGAGAGGGAAGGGTATAGAATTTAAATAGTGATTTTTGTCAGAAAAACGTGGGGAAATTATTTGTGGGGTTTAGTTACAATTTTTCAGGGATTTGCCTTTATTTTCTCTGTGTTCCAGGTCTTGCCTGAAATTTAGAAGCCCCTTTCTTGCCCTTCCTTTCTGGTGCTGTCAATACTGGTGATCACCTCTGAGGAAGAAAAGCCCTCTTCCCACAGTCCATGGAGAACACTCAGCATCTATGCTTGATTGTGACAGGGCAGATTTTGGATGGATCATGAAATGCTTCTAAAGTAGCCAAGAGTTAACTCTTCCTAACCTTTTTATATAGTAAGCATGTTACCACCAAGGTAACTTACCCAGGGGAATCAACTACATAGTGGAATCACATTATTTACACATTTAACTTACGCAAATTCAACTCTACTAAAAAAAACAAAGTACATGAGTGAGAGAGAAAAATAACAATCTAAGTAGCATATGTTAAACCTTCCATTTCAGTAAGTCCCAGGCAATGGATGAAATCAAATCTGAAATAGTTCATATTGGTGAAAGTTATGGAAAGAATGTAAGGATGATTTTTAAAGGTTTTCTAGTTGTTGATAAAGCATGTTCAGGTCACTAGGCAAGTAGGTGGGACAACTTCTTTGACCTTTACAGGGGTTATTAAAGATTGTTGAGAAGCTACCTTTAAGAATTAGAGGAACTGGCTGGGCGCGGTGGCTCATGCCTATAATCCTAGCACTATGGGAGGCTAAGGTGGGCAGATCACCTGATTTCAGGAGTTCGAGACCAGCCTGGCCAACATGGTGAAACCCTATCTCTACTAAAAATATAAAAATTAGCCGGGCATAGTGGCACGTGCCTGTAATCCCAGCTACCTGGGAGGCTGAGGTAGGAGAATCGCTAGAACCTGGGAGGCAGAGGCTGCAGTGAGCCGAGATCGTGCCACTGCACTCTAGCCTGGATGATACAGCGAGACTCTGTCTCAAAAAAAAAAAAAAAAAAAAAATTTTAGAGGAACTAACAAAATCCCCTACAAAGAATGACATGATGAGAACAAGTTGACATTTTTATAAATGTACTAAGTGCTTAAAGGAATGAAACACCTGGTTAAATTTCTGAGTGTTCTTTATGGATTTTCAGTGGTTATTTTTACTATATACTGTTGCCCCTTTATAACCAGTCCCCTAAGTAAGATGCTACCCTACCAAGTGGAAATTGCACTGATTTTGTTTGACAGTATAAATTGAGTAAGATAATGAGTAATTTCATTAAGAAGCTGGTTCGTGGCTGATACTTTCATTTTTTTAAAAAACGTGGGCATGTACTTCTTTTAGAAGTCTTTGAATTTAAAATCTAGATTCTATAATGAAGTGAATATTTCTTAACCATCCTAATAATTTGTGCCATCTACACCATTTTACTTTATTAGTATGATCTTTTTCCATGAATGTCCACTGCTTGGCCAGTTACTACCTTGGGATTACATAACTACCAAGTGAAAAACCATAATTGGCTGACTTGCTTTTTAAAAATATTTTGTTTTAGTGTACCTAGCATGTGAAGTACATTTTTCTTCTGTGATCATACAGGTGAACATGATTAAAGATGATGGGACAGTTATTCATTTCAACAATCCCAAAGTCCAAGCTTCCCTTTCTGCTAACACCTTTGCAATTACTGGTCATGCAGAAGCCAAACCAATCACAGAAATGCTTCCTGGAATATTAAGTCAGCTTGGTGCTGACAGTTTAACAAGCCTTAGGAAGTTAGCTGAACAGTTCCCACGGCAAGGTAGGTATTTCAATTTAGTAAATCTTTCTCTCCCCACCTCACTTAAAGAACCTAATCATTTACAAGGTGTCCCATCTTAATTTGGATTTGCCTGAATGTAATTATTTTACTTTCTATAAAATTATTTCTATGCTTCATAAAATTCTGAGTTTGTTTCTTTAATGATTATGTAGTGTGACACATAGAATATTCAGAAACACGGCTGGGCGTGGTGGCTCACGCCTGTAATCTCAGCACTTTGGGAGGCCGAGACGGGTGGATTGCCTGAGGTCAGGAGTTCGAGACCAGCCTGACCGACATGGTGATACCTCGTCTGTACTAAAAATACAAAAATTAGCCAGGCATGGCAGTGGGCACCTATAATCCCAGTTACTCGGGAGGCTGAGCCTGGAGAATCGCTTGAACCCGGCAGGCAGAGGTTGCAGTGGGCCAACACTGGGCCATTGCACTCTAGCCTTGGCAACAAGAGTGAAATTCTGTCTCACAAAAAAAAAAAAAAAAGAATATTCAGAAACATTTTGGTAGTAATATAGTAACTTGAGAGGTAATTACCTAAAAGGATAGTGCCAGGATCTGCAGGCCATAATTTTATTTTATTTTATTTATTTTTGAGACAAAGTCTCACTCTGTCTCCCCGGCTGAAGTGCAGTGGTGCAATCTCAGGTCACTACAACCTCCACCTCGTGGATTCAAGCAGTTTTCGTGCCTCAGCCTCCCAAGTAGCAGGGACTACAGGTGGTATGCACCACTGCACCCGGTTAATTTTTGCATTTTTAGTAGAGACAGGGTTTCGCCATGGTGGCCAGGCTTGTCTTGAACTCCTGGCCTCAAGTGATCCACCTACCTTGGCCTCCCAATGTGCTAGGATTACAGGCGTGAACTACGATGCCTGGCCCATCATTTTAAATAGTTAATTTAATATTCACTGCTAATTAATGACAATCAGAAAATCTGTTGTATGGCTGGGCACAGTGGCCCACTCCTGTAATCCCAGCACTTTGTGATTCTGAGGAAGGAGTATTGCTCGAGGCCAGGAGCTCAAGACCAGCCTGGGCAACATGGTGAGACCCTGTATGTACAAAAAATACAAAAATTAGCCAGGTGTGGTGGAGCGTGCCTATAGTCATAGCTACTCAGGAGGCTGATGCAGGAGGATCACTGGAGCCCAGGACTTCAAGGCTGCAGTGAGCTATGGAATGCCACTGTACTTCAACCTGGGTGACAGAGGGAGACCTTGTCTCTTTAAAAAAAGAAAAAAGAAAATAATGTTGTCAGACATCTATGTTTTTGTTAAATATTATTGATTGCCCTATAAATATGGCAACCATAAGTTCTGAATTTCCAAGATAGTCCTGGTTTCAAATGTGTCATGTTGCCCCTAAAAATGAAAAAGCCTAGTATTGCAGTGCCTATACTACTTAGCTAGACATTTTCTTACATCAAAAGATATGAAAAAAAATTGATTGATTGATTGATTTTTTTTTGAGACAGAGTCTTGCTGTCTCACCCAGGCTGGAGTGCAGTGGCGTGATCTTGGCTCACTGCAACGTCCGCCTCCCGGGTTCAAGCAATTCTCTGCCTCAGCCTCCCAAGTTAGCTGGGATTACAGGCGCCCGCCATCACGCCCGGCTAATTTTTGTATTTTTAGTAGAGACAGGGTTTCATCATCTTGGCCAGGCTAGTCTTGAACTCCTGACCTCGTGATCCACCTGCCTCAGCCTCCCAAAGTGCTGGGATTATAGGCGTGAGCCACCGCACCTGGCTTTTTTTTTTTTTTTTTTTTTTTTTTTTTTTTTTTTTTTTTTTTTT
>NC_037668.1:79975652-80132862 GCF_003255815.1 Theropithecus gelada
TTTTTTTTTTTTTTTTTTTTTTTTTGAGACAGAGTCTCACTCTGTTGCCCAGGCTGGAGTGCAGTGGATTACAGGCATGAACCACCATGCCTGGCTGAAAAAAATATTAATACTAATTTTTTTATTTGGAGAATATGGCCACTGTAAAGTCTTTTTACTCAGTGATCAGTTATTCCACTTTGCATATAAATTTTATCTTTGTACGCCGGGTGTGGTGGCTCACCTCTGTAATCCCAGCACTTTGGGAGGCCAAGGCAGGTGGATCCCTTAAGGTCAGGAATTCGAGACCAGCCTGGCCAACATGGTGAAACCCCGTCTCTACTAAAAATACAAAAATTAGCTGGGTGTGGTGGCATTTGTCTGTAATCTTAGCTACTTGGGAGGCAGGGAGAATTGCTTGAACTTGGAGGTGGAGGCTGTAGTGAGCCGAGATCGCACCACTAAACTCCAGCCTGGTCAACAGAGTGAGACCCTGTCTCAAAAAATAAAATAAATTTCATCTTTGCCACACATTGAAATTGCCAGCTGTGTATCAGTGTATATCTAAATTAAAGTTTTATTTATTTTTAATGTTACTCAAGCAAAAAACTATGAATGGCATTTTAGATTGACAATATTTAGCTTTTTCTGAGCAACTGGATGTGATTTATACAGGAAAAAAGGGATAAACATAAGTTTTCTTTAAGGTCTTTGTTCTCAATGACTGATACTAAAATAAACTTTTTGTAGTCTTGGACAGTAAAGCACCAAAACCAGAAGACATTGATGAGGAGGATGATGATGTTCCAGGTAAGTGACATTTCCTTAGACTTAAGATTTTAAGCATCCTGTTTATCTCCTTTCAGTCACTGCATAGATGACTTTTAGGTTTGTGTTGATTGTAAGTTCATGAATTTAAATTGATTCACAATAATATGGATAGGATCCAATGTAAAACAATGCAAGCCCCCACCTTAGAATCAGAAATTGTCACACAAAGCTCTGCTGCCTGGATTTATTAAATTGAAATCACTGTGATTATAAATCTGCATAGCTATTGTTATAACATTTCTGTGTGAATTATAATTGACATATGAATTCACCTCAGTAGTTTGCATAGACAAAAAAAGATGAACATTTCCTTAGGATTACTGTCCTAAGCAGATAATTAAGTCATTGTTAGTAAAATGCCACCAGTTCATTTCTGCCTCCTTATGTTTTCAGGCTAATTCTAGTTGTACTAATTTTATTTTTATTAGGGTTAGAAGTTAGGTGTTCCATTTACCTCTTTCTCCTTTTTTGTATTCTTTGATTCATATGCTTTGTTTTTCTTTTTCAGATCTTGTAGAAAATTTTGATGAGGCATCAAAGAATGAAGCTAACTAAAAGTTTGGTTTTTGGAAGCTGGCATGGACTAGATTTAACAAATCAGCTATGTGGTTCCAAAGTTTTACAGACACAGAGAACATCACCTGTTACTAGTTCAGTAATATAAATATTTTGTATATTAATAATGCTGTTTGTTCAGCATTTTTCGGTCATTTGATTTTGCATTTTGCACTTCCTCCCAGGATATTTTTTTGGTCAAAATATGAAGTATTGGTGCAGTTTGAGGGTGTTTTGTTTTTTTGATTCCTGGTTTTTTTGTTTTTTGTTTGGGGTATTTTTGGTGTATGTATGTTTATGTATGTGTGTGGGTATGTGTGTATACAGTGGAGAGCAAATTGGAAAACAGTTCTATTTATCCTCCTCCCTCCCCAGTAGAAATAAAAAAAAATCTTTACATTTGTTACTTTTCTTTTCCCCCATAAGGCACAGAATTAATGGAAATTGAGTGTCTTGGATTTCAGATCTGAAGAGATTTTTACCATTAGTGGTTTGATTTTAATTTGCTTGGTTAACTATCATATTTTTCATATACTTCTGTGGGTTTAAAATGTCTTGGAGGTATTTTGCCACTGGCTTCATGCTGGAGTAATGGGTAACATATCTTTGGTATGGTTACCTTAGATTCACTTACCTAGTCAGACCCAGAAGAACTTCTCTTACTAGCTTGCTTCCTAAATGCCTTTTTCCCTCTCCTTTTGGTCTCCAAATGGCCTGGTCAGCTTTTGGTAATATTCTTCCTCATCTTCCACCGAGCTTGAGAAGGATGTTCTCCATATAGAGTTAAGCGAGTGCCTAATCCCTCCTTTTGTAAGATTTTGTTCCCTCATCTTGAGGAACAACAACTTCATCTTCAACTTTTTATTTCCCCCCAATTTTACAGTTCGGTAGATTTCAAACTGGAATAGCTAGCATGTGCTTGCTAAATAATTTTATGCCAGCCTTATCCTGTATCCTAGCTGTTCTTAATAGCAGGTACAAAAATGCCTCTTTTTCAGCAAGGTTGAAATTGGGAATGTCCTTTTGAATCAGAAGAAAATAGGCCATAGACTCATCCCCCAGCACAAATGGGCATTCTATGAAATGGTACTGGCCCTAGGAGGATTTCCTCAACCACTCTCCTACTCTTGGCCTTGAACCTACCTCTGGGTTGGATCTTACTATTGTAGCTGCTCACTATACCCTCCTGCATGCTTAGAATAATGCTTTGGGGGGAGCACTGGTAAAACACAGTATTTATTTTTTTACCTCCTTTAAGAGGACTTGGAGGTAAGTTGCATTCATTCACTCAAGTTTCACTCTTGCTGTCTAATAGAAGCTTACGTTTTGCTATATCAGCATTTGTTACAGCAAATATTTAAGGATAAAGTTTAGAAAATATATCATTTCCTGGCCCATCATCAAACTAATACAGCTTAACCTTGCAGCTACCAACTTTTGTGTCAAGCTGGATATCTTTATTTGATATCTAAGGTGCAAGACCAACAATATATTAAGAGATCTATAGACATGAAGGCAAAGCTCTTGTATTTTTTTTCATCCAAACACCTCAATTTATTTTATAAATTTGTTCATTTTTCCTGTTATGTTTTATATAATATATGGACTAAACAAAATAAAATAACAGTACAAAAGAGGAGACTATTTCCTCTTGTGCTTTTCTTGATGTTGTGTACAGAATTTCCTTTTATATTATTCCTCTACTCTCCACCTGTAAATGAATGTTGGTGCAGTAATTGTTTGAAATAATGCCTCATCCAGTGTTAGATCAGTAGCTCTACATGATCTATACAGTCCAGAATTCTTTCTCTAATTGTCCCAAAGGGGGACATTGTGGAGGCAGAGTTGGGGGACCACTTCTAGTGGTTAGGGACGGATAAATAATAGGCAGTATAGCGCATGAAAGAAAACACACACTTGGAAGCCAGAGACTTGTGTCCTAGTCAAAATTCTGGCATTAATTATGTGACCTTGGACAGGCCTTCTAACTACTCTGAAATTTATCAGTCAAAATAAGATGTTTCTTTTTTTTTTTTTTTTTTTTTTTTTTAAGACAAGGATTTGCTCTTGTTGCCCAGGCTGGAATGCAGTGTTGCAGTCTTGGCTGACTGCAACCTCCACCTCCCAGATTCAAGTGATTCTCAGCCTCCAGAGTAGCTGGGAATTTTTTTTTTTTTTTTTTAAAGTAAAAATGGGGTTTTATCATGTTGCCCCAGGCTGGTCTTGAACTCCTGACCTCAGGTGATCCATTTGCCTCAGCCTCCCAAAGTGCTAGGATTACAGGCGTGAGCCACTGCGCCCAGCCCAAATGAGATGTTTCTAAATCTAAAGTTTCGTCTGCTTCTGCATTTCTGTGGATCTCATTTGAAATTTTTCAAGGAAGGGATTTTATCGTCTGTTCAGAGATGGCTTTATTTTTATTAATACCCATAAAACGTTTGTGTATTTGCTTCTTCCTCTTTCTCCTTTTGATCACATTTTAGCTGCTCATCTAGAGGATCTCTGGCCAGTATTCCTTTTTATTGTATTGATAACAATTCTTAATGGCTGGCCTCTCTTGTGTACAATGAGCCAATATTCTTTTTTGTTCTATATTTTTGTATCTTCCCCTTTCCTGAATAAAGCATGTTTAGAGTCTCAAAGAAATCCTCTCCACAAAGACATGTTCCCCCCTCCAGTGTGGATAGACACAGGGTAAGAGTTTGGATGAAACTTTTGTAAATAGTAGTGTTCTTGGCATAAATATGAATTAAATAGTTTTTTTATATTTAAAGAACTAGTTAAATATGTGCTTCTTACTAAGGTTAGGTATTTTTTGTCAAGATAACAACGATAAAAGCATTTTGTGGGAGAAATTGACCTTAAAATTTCGGGATAATTCAAGAAATGTCTGCAGAAAATTGATTTATGATCTTAATTTTTGTATTAGTCCTTTGAGGTTTTTTGTTTGTTTGTTTTTTGTAAAGCTCCTCATCTGTTTTGGACAAGTCCAAAGTAAATGGTTGGGCTCTTATATCTGTTTTACCCTTATTTTTCCTATTAAGTAATGGTTTAAGAATATATCAAGCACCGTAATTTGTTGTTAAGTAGCTAGTGCTTACAGGATTCCATTAAATTCACTTTAATAAGTCTATGAAGTTCTTATGAAAAACTTGTATCAGGGATGTGTTTGATTTGTTTCTTTGTTTAATTCAGTGTTTAACCCTAGGTATGCTATATACCCATAAATAAGATACCGTTGTAAGAGATAGTATGGTTTGGTAGGAAAAGCACAAGTTTTTAGATAGAGATCAATTCTGCTATCTACCATTATGTTGTAACCTTTCTGACAGGGCTGCTGTCGTGCACGACTTTGGGAGCCATCATTTATTTTTGTGGTGTTCCAGAAGGTGTCATTTTCATAAACCACAGTGTGAATAGTGCCCCCTGTTAATAATGCAATGATGGCCTTGCTCTCTGAGCCTCAGTTTTATCTATAAAATGGTACCTAGAAGAGTCAAATGATTTCTTAGAATCCCCTAAATTATTAAGGTGAAGGTGAAAGATGATTAAAGCGTGTTATCTCCTAAGCTATGGCTTAGGAGATTTTCCGAAGCTCATAGTTCTAGGCACAGAAAGTCTCCATTCTGCAATGCATTTCAACCTGTATTGAGCAACACTCCAGTTCAGCCTGTATTGCTATGCTACATAGAGTTTGCCTGGATTATTATAGCTTTCTTAATAATTTTGTTTATGATCCACTCTCTCCAGCCCACTACACAGCAGCCAGCTACCTAAATTTCATATCTGAGTACATCCTTATATTTACTTACAACATACTATTTGTTTGCCATAGTAGAGTATTAAGATTATTTGATTTTCTTTTTGCTTTCTCATAGTGCCCAATGTGTAGTCTACTCAACATCATAATATGTAACGTTTGTGTACTACTGACTATTGAATACAAACTTATTTAATTCTCAATCCAGTGGGGCAGATATTATAATCCCTGTCTTTTTTCTTTTTTTGAGACGGGGTCTCTGTCACCCAGGCTGGAGTGCAGTGGCACAGTCTTGGCTCACTGCAGCCTCTTCAAACAATTCTCCTGCCTCAGCCTCCCAGGTAGCTGGGATTACAGGTGCCTACCACCATGCCTGGCTAATTTTTGTATTTTTAGTTGACGTGGGGTTTCACCATGTTGGCCATGCTGGTCTTGAACTCCTGACCTCAAAATGATCTGCCCACCTCAGCCTCCCAAAGTGCTGGGATTACAGGCATGAGCCACCGTGCCTGGTCTATAATCCCTGTCTTAAAGAAGAACGAAAAAAAAAGGTTTAGGGAAATTGGCAAAAGGCCAAACAACTAATTGGTGGGGAACCAGGATTCTAATCAAAAGCTATCAAATCCCAGGGTCTAAACTTATCACTCCATACCACTCAACAAATACTTACTGAAGTGAAAATTATGTTTACATAGCCTCTCCAGTTAGACATTCTCACCAATTAGTATCACTCAATATTAGCCTGAAAGTCAAAATTGTCATAAGGATTGTTCAGGGTCTAAGGATTTTCTTTTTTAAATAAGTAGGGTTTGTAATTTTTGCATGTATTCAGGAGTTGACTTTTATAAAGTTAATAATTGAATATTTTGCATACTTCAGGATGTTTCATAGCAGCATTTGGGCAAAAATTCTTGGGTTATGTATGTTGACCTTGACACTGGTGTTTCTTAAAATTTTGCTACCTTTTAGGCATACCTTGTTAAAGAAGAACTATAAACCTGAACAAGGTAGTGAATTTATCTTGCAGCCATACTTTTTCTGTGTTTAAAATCAAACTATTCAACACAAACTATTAGAACTAATAAAGGAGGCTGGGTGTGGTGCCTCACACCTGTAATCCCAGCACTTTGGGAGGCTGAGGTGGGCAGATCACTTAAGGAGGTCAGGAGTTTGAGGCCAACATGGGGAAACCTCATTTCTACCAAAAATACAAAAAAATTAGCCAGATGTGGTGGCACACACCTGTAGTCCCAGCTACTTGGGAGGCTGAGGCATGAGAATCACTTGAACCTGGGGTGCAGAGGTTGCAATGAGCTGAGATCACACCACTGCACTCTAGCCTGGATGACAGAATGAGGCTCTGTCTCCAAAAAAAAAAAAAAAAAAAAAAAACCAAAAAAAACTAACAGTCACGGTGGCTCACGCCTGTAATTCCAGCACGCTGGGAGGCCAAGGTGGGTGGATCACCTGAGGTCAAGAGTTCGAGACCACCCCAGCCAACATGGTGAGACCCCCATCTCTACTAAAAATACAAAAATTAGCCAGGCGTGATGGCGCCTGTAATCCCAGCTACTCACGAGGCTGAGGCAGGAGAATTGCTTGAACCCAGGAGACGGAGGTTGTAGTGAGTCCAGATCGCACCATTGTACTCCAGCCTGGGCAACGAGAGCAAAACTCTGTCTCACAAAGGAAAAAAAAAAAAAAAAGGCCGGGCTTGGCTAATTTTTTTGTATTTTTGTAGAGAGATCACCATGTTGGCCAGGCTGGTCTCAAACTCCTGACCTCGTGATCTGCCTGCCCCGGCCTCCCAAAGTGCTAGGATTACAGGTGTGAGCCACCACACCAGGCCTCAATTGCATTTCTGTACACTTACAAAGAATAATCCAAAAAGGAAATTAAGGAAACCATTCGATTTACGAATAAAATACTTAGAAATAACCAGTGATGTATGGTGACAGTATGTACACTGAAAACAAATAATTAGACATCCTGTGTTAATACACTGGAAGACTTAAGATGTCAGTACTACTCAAGGTGATCTACAAATTCAATGCAATCCCTGTCAAAATCCCAATGATTTTTTTTGAAGAAATAGAAAAACTCATCTGATAATTCATATGGAATCTCGAGACCCAAAATAGCCAAAAGCGTTGGAAAAGAACAACAAAGTTGGAGGACTAACACATCCTGATTTAAAAGCTTATTTATTAAAAGCTACAGCAATATGGGCCAGGTGCGGTGGCTCATGCCTGTAATCCCAGCACTTTGGGAGGCCATGGCAGGCAGATCACGAGGTCAGGAGATCGAGACCATCCTGGCCAACATGGTGAAACCCGTCTCTACTAAAAATACAAAAATTAGCTGCGCATGCTGGCGCGTGCCTGTAGTCCCAGCTACTCGGGAGGCTGAGGCGGGGGAATCCCTTGAACCAGGGAGTTGGAGGTTGCAGTGAACCAAGAAGATCACGCCACTGCACTCCAGCCTGGCGACAGAGCAAGACTCCATCTCAAAAAAAAAAAAGCTACAGCAATTAAAACCATGTGGTACTGGGCATAAAGACGTATAAGACATATAGACCAATGGTATAAAATAGAGTCCAGAAATGAGTCCTCACATGTATGGCCAAATGCTTTTCAAGAAGGGTGCCAAGACCATTCCGTGGAAAAAAATCTTCAACAAATGGCACTGGGAAAACGATATCCACATGCAAAAGAATGACAGGTGCTTTACATCATATACAGAAGTTAATTCAAAATGAGGCCAGGTGCAGTGGCTGATGCCTGTAATCCCAGCACTTTGGGAGGCTGAGGTGGGTGGATCACTTGAGGTCAGGAGTTCCAGAGCAGCCTGGCCAACATGGTGAAACTCCATTTCCACTAAAAATACAAAAATTAGCCTGGTCTGGTGGCGGGTACCTGTAATCCCAGCTACTTGGGAGGCTGAGGCAGGAGAATCTCTTGAACCCAGGAGTCGGAAGTTACAGTGAACCTAGATTGCGCCACTGCACTCCAGTCTGGGCAACAGAATGAGACTCTGTCTCAAAAAACCTCAAAATGATCAAAGACGAAAACCTAAGATACAAAACTTGAAAGAGGGCCAGGCAAGGTGGCTCACGCTTGTAATCCGAGCACTTTGGGAGACTGAGGAAGGAAGATCCCTTGAGCCTGTAATGTAGTGCCCAGGAGTTCAAGACTCCTGGGCAACATGGCAAAACCTCATCTTTACAAAAAAGAGCTGAGCATGGTGGCACCTGCCTATAGTCCCAGAGTCCCAGCTACTCAGGAGGCTGAGGTGGGAAGATCACCTGAGCCCAGGGAGGTCAAGGCTGCAGTGAGCTGTGATTGTGCTACTGCACTCTAGTCTGGGCAATAGAGTGAGATGCTGTCTCAAAACAACAACAAAAAAACACGGCCAGGCGCGGTGGCTCACACCTGTAATCCCAGCATTTGGGACGCCGAGGCGGGCAGATCACGAGGTCAGGAGTTCAAGACCAGCCTGGCCAACATGATGAAACCCCATCTCTACAAAAATACAAAAATTAGCCGGGTGTGGTGGCATGCACCTGTCGTCCCAGCTACTCAGAAGGCTGAGGCAGGAGAATTGCTTGAACCCGAGAGGCAGAGGTTGCAGTGAGCCGAGATCATGTCACTACACTATAGCCTGCTGGGCGACAGGGTGAGACTACGTCTAAAAACACACACACACAGACACACACACACACATATATATCTGAGTTCCTTCAATAGTTTCTTTTTTCTTTTTAGATGAGTTTTGCTCGCTCTTGTTGCCCAGGCTGAAGTGCAGTGGCGTGATCTCGGCTCACTACAACCTCCGCCTCCTGGGTTCAAGTGATTATCCTCCCTCAGCCTCCCTAGTAGCTGGGATTACAGGTGCGCACCACCAAGCCCAGCTCATGTTTTGTATTTTTAGTAGAGATGGGGTTTCACCATGTTGGCCAGGCTGGCCTCGAACCCCTGACCTCAGGCGATCAACCTGCCGCAGCCTCCTAAAATGCAGGGATTATAGGTGTGAGCCACTGCACTCCTCCTCTATAGATTCTTGAAAGTGTAGTTACTGGCTGAAAGAGTCATGAACATTTTTAGAACTCTTCATGCATATTGTAAAATTGCTTTTCAGAAAGAATATGCCAGTTCCGACTACCTACAGCATAGATAAAGAGAATTCCTAGCTAGACGCAGTGGCTCACACCTGCAATCCCAACACTGTAGGAGGCCGAGGTGGGCGGATCACGAGGTCAGGAGATTGAGACAGTCCTGGCTAACATGATGTATCCCCGTGCATACTAAAAGAACAAAAAATTAGCCGGGCGCGGTGGCACGTGTCTGTAATCCCAGCTACTCGGAAGGCTGACGCTGGAGAATCGCTTGAACCCGGGAGGCGGAGGTTACAGTGAGTCGAGATCACGCCGCTGCACTCCAGCCTGGGCGACAGAGCAAGACTCAGTCTCGCGGTGGCTCAAGCCTGTAATCCCAGCGCTTTGGGAGGCCGAGACGGGCGGATCATGAGGTCAGGAGATCGAGACTCATCCTGGCTAACACGGTAAAAACCCGTCTCTACTAAAAATACAAAATAATTAGCCGGGCGTGGTGGCGGGCACCTGTGGTCCCAGCTACTCAGGAGGCTGAGGCAGGAGAATGGCGTGAGCCCAGGAGGCGGAGCTTGCAGTGAGCGGAGATCGCGCCACTGCACTCCAGTCTGGGGGACACAGCGAGACTCCGTCTCAAAAAAAAAAAAAAAAAAAAATAGCCGGGCGTGGTGGCATGCGCCTGTAATCCCAGCTACTCAGGAGGCTGAGGCAGGAGAATGGCTTAAATCCGGAGGCGGAGGTTGCAGTGAGCAGAGACGGCGCCACTGTACTCCAGCCTGGGAGACAGAGCAAGACTGTATAAAAAAAATAAAAGCCGGGGACCTGGCGCAGTGGCCCACGCCTGTAATCCCAGCACTTTGGGAGGCCGAGGCAGGTGGATCACGATGTCAGGAGATCCAGACTATCCTGGCTAACACAGTGAAACCCCGTTTCTGCTAAAAATACGAAAAAATTAGCCGGGCGTGGTGGCGGGCGCCTGTCCTCCCAGCTACTCCGGAGGCTGAGGCAGGAGAATGGCGTGAATCCAGGAGGCGGAGCTTGTAGTGAGCCGAGATGGCACCACTGCCCTCCAGCCTGGGAGACAGAGCAAGACTTGTCTCAAAAAACAAAAACAAAAACAAAAAAAAAACAAGCCGGGTGCAGTGGTAATCCCAGCACTTTGGGAGGCCGAGGTGGGTGATCACCTGAGGTCAGGAGTTCAAGACCAGCCTGGCCAACATGGTGAAACCCGTCTCTACTAAAAATATAAAAAATTACCCGGATGTGGTGACACACACCTGCAATTCCAGCTACTCGGCAGGGTGAGGCAGGAGAATCTCTTGAACCCGGGAAGTGGAGGTTACAGTGAGCCAAGATCACGCCATTACACTCCAGCCTGGGCAACAAGAGTGAAACTCCACCTCAAAACAAAAACAAAAGCAAAAAATTTAGAAGAAAGGGAAGTTTTGTGAAACTAAGTTTGGCAATGATTGCTTCAATGTGACACCAAAAGGCACAGGCAATGAAATAAAAAAAGTAGATACATTGTATTACATCAAAATTTAAACTGTACAAGGGACACTAGAAAGAGAAAAGCAGCTGGGCATGGTGGCTCATACTTGTAATCACCCCAGCACTTTGGGAAGCTGAGGCAGGAGGCCAAGAGTTGGAGACCAGCAACATAGTGAGATCCTGTCTACAAAATAGTGAAAAAAAAAAAAAGAAAAAAAAGGCAGGCATGATGATATGCACCTGTGGTCCCAGCTATTCCAAAGGCTGAGGTGGAAGATCTCTTGAGCCAAGGAATTTGAGGCTACAGTGAGCTATGATCAGGCCAATGCACTACAGCCCAGATGGCAGAGTAAGACCCTCTCTCTAAAAAAAAAAGAAAAAAAAATTAGAAAAGCAACCCATAGAATGGGAGAAAATATTTGCAAATCAAGTATCTGATACGGGATTAATATTCAGAACATAGAAAGAATGTCTACAACTCAGTATAAAAAGAACCCAATTAAAAAGTGGTCAAAAAGGCGGGGCATCCTGGCTCAGGCCTATAATCCCAGCAACTTTGGGAGGCTGAAGTAGGAGGATCCCTTGAGCTGAGGAGTTTGAGACCAGCCTGGGCAATATAGTGAAACCTCGTCTCTACAAAAAAATTAAAAATTAGCCAGGTGTGGTGGCACACACCTGTGGTCCCAGCTACTTGGGAGGATGAGATGGGAGGATTGCTTGATACCAGGTGGCAGAGGTTGCAGTGAACCATGGTCAGACCACTGTACTCCAGCCTAGGCAACAGAGCAAAACCCTGTCTCAAAAAAGTAGTCAAAAAAAAACAACAACAAAAAGTGGGCAAAGGACTTAAATAGACATTTATCCAAAGATAAACAGATAGCCAGCAGGAACGTGGAAAGATACTCAGCATCACCAATCATTAGGGAAGTGCAAATGAAAACAACAAGGAGCTAGCACACCTAATAGGTGTGAACCTATTAGGATGGTTATTATAAAAAGTAAGTGTCAGGATGTGGAGAAATTGGGATCCTTGTATGTTGCTGGTAGGAATGTAAAATGGTGCAACCACTGTGGAAGACAGTGTGGAGGGTCCTCAAAAAATTTAATGTAGAATTACCATACGATCCAGCAATTCTACCTCTAGGTATATATCCAAAGGAATTGAAAGCAGGGACTCAAACATATTTGTACACCAATGTTCATAGCAGCATTATTCACAACAGTAACTCAAGTACCCATTGATGGATGAATGGATGGGTAAACAAAATATGGTATGTACATGCAACAGAATATTTTTCAGCCTTTAAAAGGAGGGAAATTTTGACACATCCATGTTGTAACGTGGATGAACCTTTAAAACATTCTGCTCAGTGAAATAAGTGAAACATAAAAGAACAAATGTTATATGATTCCACTTAAATGAGGTACCTTAGAATAGTGGTCCCCAATGTTTCTGGCTCCAGGAACTGGTTTCATGGAAGACAGTTTTTTCCACAAACCAGTTAGGGGCATACTGGGGGATGGTTTTGGGAAGGTTCAAGTGCATTACATTTATTGTGCACTTTATTATTATTACATTGTACTATGTAATGAAATAATTATGCAACTCACCATAATGTAGAATCAGTGGGAATCCTGAGCTTGTTTTCCTGCAACTAGACTGTCCCATCTGGGGGTCATATGAGACAGTGACAGATTATCAGGCATTAGATTCGTATAAGGAGCCCACAACCTAGATTCCTTGCATGTGCAATTCACAATAGGGTTCATGCTTCTATGAGAATCTAATGCTGCTACTGATCTGACAGGAGGCGGAGCTCAGGCAGTAATGTGAACAATGGGGAGCAGCTGTAAATAAAGGTGAAGCTTTGTTAACTCACTCTCTGTTCACCTCCTGCTGTGCAGTCTGGTTCCTAACAGGCCACTGATCAATATGGGTCATGGCCTGGCAGTTGGGGACCCCTGCCTTAGAATGATCAAATTCATAGAGACAGAAAGAATTGCTAGGGGTAGAAAGGGAGTGCAGAATGGAGAGTTATTGCGTAATGAGTACAGAGTTTGAGTTTGGAATGGATGAAAAAGTTATAGAGATGGATAGTCACGTTGTTTGCACAACAATATGAATGTATTTAATGCTACTGAATTGTATAATCAAAATTGGTTAAAATGACAAACTATGTATATCGTGTGTGTGTGTGTGTGTGTGTTTTGTTTTTGTTTTCTAGACAGGGTCTTGTTCTATCACCCAAGCTGGAGTGCAGTGGTTTGATCTTGGCTTGCTGCAACCTCCACCTCCTGAGCTCAAGTGATCCTCCTGCCACAGCCTTCCAAGTAGCTAGGACTACAGGCGTGTACCACCATGCCCAGCTAATTTTTGGACTTTTTTTTTTGGTAGAGACAGGGTTTCACCATGTTGCCCAGGTTGGTCTTGAACTCCTGGACTCAAGCGATCTGCCTTCCTTGGCCACCCAAAGTGTTGGCATTACAGGCATGAGCCACTGTGCTGGGTCAACTTTATAAATATTTTACTATAACAACAACAACAACAACAACAAAAACCCTGTGACATGCCTCTGGGAACCCCATGTGGAAGAGATCAACCAACTGTAGGTAAGTATAACCCATCAAAAACATTATGGATACAGTTTACCACAGCAATAAGTCATTCCCAAGACCACAGTGTTGAGAAACCTTGAGTTGGTACTCTGAGGAGTCAGAGATGAATTGGCACTAGTCCCTGCCTCCACGGTATTACAGTTGTTAGAAAATAGCATACACTCAAAAACTTCACGGTCATACCAAGGACCAGGTCTGTGCTACAGACTCTTTTTAAGTGTCACAGAAGAAAAGGATCTTCATCCCATCTTTATGTTTGCTAGAGCAAGGTTGTTATCACGGTGTATTTAGCCCAACTCACACCCATTCTAAAATTGTTTTACATCCACATATCCTTCTCAAGAAGCCTAGACAGCCATGTTTACAGAGCGTGACTCCACACCAGTAATAGATGCTCAGATCGAAGGCAGAACACTGACCCAAGAACCAATCCATAGACTAACAGCTGAGCCAACCCATTTATTTCTAAGGATTCTGTACTAAAACAGACTGAATCAGATGCTAATGGACCCTTGAACTAAATGATCCTGTAGGATTGAGCCAGAACTAATGTTGGGCCAGGTACAAGCAGTGGAAGCTATAAGAATGAAGCCGAAATAATAGACAACCCTAAAAAGAGAACAGCCTCAGAAAATGATTTCACAATTTCTGTCCCATGATGCCTGGCTGTTCTTTTTCTGTCCCTAGGTTGCTAACCTGTCAGTGAAATTTTTGTGTTCTTAAAAACACCTCCCTGGCCGGGTGCAGTGGCTCGCGCCTGTAATCCCAGCACTTTGGGAGGCCGAGGCGGGCAGATCATGAGGTCAGGAGATCAAGACCATCCTGGCTAACACAGTGAAACCCCGTCTCTACTAAAAATACAAAAATTAGCTGGGCGTGGTGGTGGGCGCCTGTAGTTCCAGCTACTCGGGAGGCTGAGGCAGGAGAATGGCGTGAACCCAGGAGGTAGAGCTTGCAGTGAGCCAAGATCGTGCCACTGCACTCCAGCCTGGGCGACAGAGCGGACACTATCTCAAAAAAACAAAAACAAAACAAAAAACACCTCCCTCTGCCACCATCATTCTGTTTAAACCAGCTTGAGAGACTGTTCCTTGCCAACAAATGCTCTTAGAGCAAGGGCATTTGAAGCCAGACGTGATGGCTCACGCCTGTAATCCCAGCACTTTGGGAGGCCGAGGCGGGCAGATCACTTGATGGCAGGAGTTCGAGACCAGCCTGGCCAACATGGTGAAACCCCGTCTCTACTAAAAATACAAAAATTAGCCAGGTGTGGTGGCATGCGCCTGTAATTCCAGCTACTCTGGAGGCTGAGGCATGAGAATCGCTTGAACCCAGGAGGCAGAGGTTAAGAAAAATTAAGAAAAACAAATTAAAACTGTTAAATGGAAATATCACAGGGACCATCATTCTTGAACTCATACAGTATTTGTCTTTTTTTCTTCCCATACATTCTTGAAATCTTTTACTTATACAATGGACATCCATCTATCTTGTCTCTGAGAACATCATGTTCTTTGAGTCATCTTCAAAGTCTCTCTTGGCCATGCCCTCCTGGCTACCCATTCTGACATTAAGTCCAACATTTTTTCAATGATTAAGTGCTGCCACTTGACCTCTGCTATTCTGAGATCTATCCCCATTGCTACTTGGGAGCCAATCTCCTACCGTTAGTCCTGACTTAGAGGATAGTTGCTATAATCATGATGCTGGTACCTCCCCTAACTAGTGCATTCCTTGTTTCCTTGGAAAATGGCATGTCCTCAAGGCACTTCCAAGGGTGGGCCTTGGAAATCAACTGTTGGATTACAGGCGTGAGCCACGGCGCCCGGCCTCTCTGAGTCTTTTGATTCCCTTTACCATAGTTTGCCGTGGCAGTTCTGGCATCTCTGCTTTAATGTGAATGTAGGCTGTCCCTTTTCTCAAGCTTCAAATCAACTGGTGGATTCTCCAGTATTATTTAGACCCATTCCACCGGGTCCCCTTCTCTGAGTTTTTTTTTTTTTGTTTTTTTTTTTTTTTGAGACAGAGTTTTGCTCTTGTCACCCAGGCTGGGGTGCAATGGCACGGTCTCAGTGTGGTCTCAGCTCACTGCAACCTCTGCCTCCCAGGTTCAAGCAATTCTCCTGCCTCAGCCTCCTAAGTGGCTGGGATTACAGGCGTCCACCACCACGCCTGGCTACTTTTTATATTTTCCATAGATACAGGGTTTCACCATGTTGGCCAGGCTGGTCTTGAGCTCCTGACCTTAGGTGATCCACCTGCCTTGACCTCCCAAAGTGCTGAGATTACAGGCGTGAACCACGGCGCCCGGCCTCTCTGAGTCTTTTGATTCCTTTTACCATAGTTTGCCATGGCAGTTCTGGCATCTGTACTTTAATGTGAATGTAGGCTGTCCCTTTTCTCAAGCTTCAAAGATCCATTCCAGCAGTGTACAGAATCATCTCCTGGGGCCCTTGTAGGGTTTTAAATCCTGTGTCACAGGAGAGTGCCCTGATAGTGATGAACTCTTCCTATCCAACTTTAAATTTCACCATTTATCCACCCCTCAGGCATATTCTTCTGGTACTGGCCAGCACACGTAAGCCAGATCCTACAGCCACTTTGGCATATATCTCCCTTTTCCCTTAGCATACCCTGCATTTACCTAGTTGTGTTATTTTATTTTAGTTATGGGACTGGTGGCCAGGAGGAGTGATCAGGACAGATTCTGAGGAGGGCCTGCATTGTCTTATAAGTTACCTACAACGGGAGTAGGAAATAGGCCTTTATCTTCCTACTGGAGACAGTGAGTCACTTCAGTAGGCCCAGGGGGTTTAAAGGAATCTTGAGATTCAAGCTTCTCAAATGTATCTACCTACAAATCCTCACTTCCAATCTCAGGATCCTACTTCTTACCTATTAGGACCCAATTTTTGTGAGGAGACTTGCCTATGCTGAGAATTCAGCCTTTTATCAAATCTCCCACTCTCACAATTCTGCCTAATAATTAACTACCTTTGGCCTACTGGCTGCAAGGGATGAAAGTCTCTGTAAATGCTACCAGTGAGGTCCTTTGCTTTAAATTGTTGATTAATATATCTGAGCTTGTCATTTCCTTTCTTTCTATTTATTTATTTACTTATTTATTTTTGAGATGGAGTCTTGCTCTGTCGCCTAGGCTGGAGTGTAGTGGCGTGATCTTGGCTCACTGCAAGCTCTGCCTCCTGGGTTCACGCCATTCTCCTGCCTCAGCCTCCCGAGTAGCTGGTACTACAGATGCCCGCCACCATGCCAGGCTAATTTTTTGTATTTTTTAGTAGAGACGGGGTTTCACTGTGTTAGCCAGGATGATCTTGATCTCCTGACCTCGTGATCCGCCTGCCTCAGCCTCCCAAAGTGCTGGGATTACAGGTGTTAGCCACCGTGCCTGGCCTTCTTTCTTTTTCTGTTCTTTTTTCTTTTTTCCTTTAGAGACACAGTCTTGCTCTGTTGCCCAGGCCAGAGTGCAGTGGTGTGATCATGGCTTACTGCAGCCTTGAACTCCTGGGCTCAAGGAATCTTCCCACCTCAGCCTCCTGAGTAACTGGGATTACAGACATCAGCCACCACAGACACCTAATTAAAAAAAATTTTTTTTTTGTAGAGGCAGAGTCCCACGATGTTTCCCAGGCTGGTTTTGAACTCCTTGGGCTCAAGTGATCCTCCTGCCTCAGCCTCCCAAGTGCTGGAATTATAGGTGTGAGCCACCACACCTGGCTCATTTTCTTTCATCAGTTAATCAATGGCATTCAGCAACAGACTCCCACTTCCACTATCCTTATAGTTGGTATTTCCCATGTATCTCTCAAATGCCTGAGATATTGCACCAGCTACACTGAATATCCCCTTCCTTCCATCTGTATTCCACCCCAATTCACTATAGGTGAAAGTCTTGCAGTTACATATATGGCATGCCAGAGACCTTCATTCCACTTACCGCATTACCATCCAGTCCATGTGTGATCCACCTCCAGAATCCCATCCTTAGGTCTGCTTTCTAGGACCATTCGTGGTACCAAATGTTTTACCGTAGATTCCCTAGAAGCAGAGCCTGAGATAGGGATTCTGGTTCAAGTAACTTATTGAAGTAACTTTTTGAAGCAGTGGAGTAAAGGTAAGGAAGAGTGTGGATTCCCGCTCCAGTCTAACCCCACAGGGAAACTGAAACAAGAACTGTACCCCAAAATTAGTCCTTTGAAACAAGGGACTGTGTCAGACAGTCATTGACAAGTCTTCTCCCTGGTTCCCTCACCACCAAGAGAGATAGCTCCCTTTGGTTGAGGGCACGTCTCCAAGAAGGGGACAGCTGTGAGTTGTATCAGCTGAGACAGGGTCTCACTCTGTTGCTCAGGCTGGAGTGCAGTGGTGTGATAATAGCTCACTGCAGCCTTGAACTTTTGGGCTCAAGCAATCCTCTCAAGTAGCTGGGACTACAGGCGTATGACCACAGCCAATTAAAAAATATTTTTTCCATCCTGGCCAACATGGTGAAACCCCATCTCTACTAAAAATACAAAAAAATGGCAGGGTGTGGTGGCTCATGCCTATAATCCCAGCACTTTGGGAGGCCGAGGCAGGGGCAGATCATGAGGTCAGGAGTTCAAGACCAGCATGGCCAACATAGTGAAACCCCATCTCTACTAAAAAGACAAAAAATTAGCCAAGTGTGGTGGCAGAGGCCTGTAATCCCAGCTATTCGGGAGGCTGAGGCAGGAGAATCGCTTGAACCTGGGAGGTGGAGGTTGCAGTGAGCCGAGATTGCGCCATTGTACTCCAGCCCTGGTGACAGAGTGAGTCTCCATCTCAAAAAACCAAAAAACCAAAAAATTAGCTGAGTGTGGTGGTGCACACCTGTAATCCCAGCTACTTGGGAGGCTGAGGCAGGAGAATCGCTTGAACCCAGGAGGCAGAGATTGCAGTGAGCCAAGATGGCGCCACTGCACTCCCGCCTGGTGACAGAGCAAGACTCTGTCTAAAAAAAAAAGAAATTTTTGGTTTTTTTTCTTGCTGTGTTGCCCAGGCTGTTCTCAAACTCCTGGCCTCAAGTGATTCTCCTGGCCTTGTCTCCCAAAGTGCTAGGATTATAGGTATGAGCCACTGCACTTGGCTTGTATTTTCTTAAGCTGTGTAGACCTGAAACATAGAAGTTATATTATCTTCAAATAATAACACATGTTTACAATCCCTTCTCCACAAATCAAAAATACCAACTAAATTCAAAATGATTTTAAAACAAAGAATATTTTTCATAAATTTGGTGCAAACTCTACAGAAATGTAAAGTGTTAGATTATAGGGTACTGCCACAAACTCAGCTGGGGTATCATTTGGATGACACAGGTCCGATATTACATTTTTTAAGTAAAAAAGAGTCTTATTTTTGAAACAAAGCTGGCTCCAAAAAGTTTGGATAAGGAATTATGGAACTGTTGCTATCATTTTTAAGGTTCAAATATTACATATATGTACATATACATGTATCAAAAGTAACTCAACCATGCAAAAGGATTTGTTTTTTCCATTTTTCAGATGAAGGACCAGAGGCACAGAAAGGTTAACTAACTTACTCAAGTAGTCAAGTTAGTGAATGGAAAAGTCAGGTCTGTAAGACTTCAAAGCCTGATCTTTTCCGTTATATCATGCTGTATCTGCTGGTGAAATCATTGCTAGTTCATATAACGATACTTGCTGACAGTAATCTGTGATGTTTTGCAAAGAGCACTGTGACTTCTAGGAGCTCTACTACCTAAACATGTTTGAAAATCCCTGGACTTCATGACTTTAATGGTGTTTTCCACCCCCTAGGATTCTGTGTGATTCTATTTTTTAAAATTTATTTTTTATTTATTTTTGAGACAGAGTCTCACTCTGTCACCCAGGCTGGAGTGCAGTGGTGCAATCTCAGCTCACTGCAAGCTCCGCCTCCTGGGTTCTCACCATTCTCCTGCCTCAGTCTCCCAAGTAGCTGGGACTACAGGCGCATGCCACCACGCCAAGCTAATTTTTTGTATTTTTAGTAGAGACGGGGTTTCACCGTGTTAGCCAGGATGGTCTCGATCTCCTGACCTTGTGATCCATCCGCCTCGGCCTCCCAAAGTGCTGGGATTACAGGTGTGAGCCACTGCACCCGGCCATGTGATTCTATAAAATCTCTCTCTCTCTCTTTTTTTTTTTGAGACGGAGTTTTGCGCTTGTTGCCCAGGCTGGAGAGCAATGGCATGATCTCGGCTCACCGTAACCTCTGCCTCCCAGGTTCAGCTTTGCCCAAAAATGAGAACTTTCTATTTTACTTACTAGCATTTATTCCTCTCAGTAATTTTCATGGGATTGGGAAAGGAATGCTTATGAGAACATCAAGATCAAGTGAAAAAGAAATGGGCTTAGGCCAGGCACGGTGGCTTATCTCGGTAATCCCAGTACTTTGGGAGGCCAAGGCAGGCGGATCACTTGAGGCCAGGAGTTCGAGACCAGCCTGGCCAACATGGTAAAACTCCGTCTCTACTATTAAAATAAATAAATTAACCATGCTTGGTGGCACATGCCTGTAGTCCCAGCTACTCAGGAGGCTGAGGTAGAAGGATCACCTGAACCCGGGAGGCAGTAGTTGCAGTGACCAAGATCACACCACTGCACTCCAGCCTGGGTGTCAGAGCAAGACCCTTTCTCAAAAAAAAAAAAAAAAAAAAAAAGGAGGAGTTAGACCTAAATTCAAATCCAGTTTTTGCCACATCATTCATTCACTAATACATAATGAGAGTATGTCACTGCAGGATATGGTGGCGGTGCGGGGAGAAACGTTGGTCTCTAGATGTCAGGCTCCTATTTCTCCAGACTGAATACCTTATATTAGATTTAATATGTCTTCTTCTCCATCCTTCCCCTCCCCTTCTCCTTCCCTTTCGCCTTCTCCCACCTCCCTCCTCCCTTTTTTTTTTTTTTTTTTAGAGACAGATGTCCGTATGCTGCCCAAGCTGGAGTGCAGGGGTTATTCACAGGTGCTACCATAGCACACTACAGCCCAGAACTGCTGGGCTCAAGCAGTTCTCCTGCCTCAGCCTCCCGAGTAATGGGGGCTACATGGGGACACAGGTGCACACCATCACACCTGGCAATTTTTGCAAAATATAACCAAGAAATAAAAGAAATCAAAGGTTTTTTCTCTAGATAACGAAAAAAAGATTGTGAAAGTATGACTTTTTCCTTTTGTAAAAATGAGCTTGAGCTTGAGAACATTTATATCTTTTTTTTTTTTTGAGACAGTGTCTTGCTCTGTCAGCCAGGCTGGAGAGCAGTCCGCAATCTCTGCTCACTGCAACCTCCACCTCCCAGGTTCAAGCAATCCTCCTGCCTCAGCCTCCCAAGTAGCTGGGATTACACACTCCCATCACCACACCTAACTAATTTTCGTATTTTTAATAGTGACAGGGTTTCACCATGTTGGCCAGGCTGATCTCAAACTCCTGACCTCAATTGATCTACCTGCCTTGGCCTCCCAAAGCACTGGGATTACAGGTGTGAGCCACTGCGCCTGACCCAGAGAACATTTATATCTTTTCTCACTCTGTTGCCCAGGCTGGAGTGCAATGGCACAGTCTCGGCTCACTGCAACCTCTGCCTCCTGGGTTCAGACAATTCTCCTGCCTCAGTCTCCTGGGTAGCTGGGATTACAGATGCCTGCCACAATGCCCGGCTAATTTTTGTATTTTTAGTAGAGACGGGGTTTTCAGCATTTTGGCCAGGCTGGTCCCAAAGTCCTAACTTCAGGTGATCCACCTGCCTCGGCCTCCCAAAGTACTGGCATTACAGGTGTGAGCCAGCACACCCAACCCATTTATATCTTGTATATACTTTATGGAATGAATGACCACCAATGTCAGGTTATGCTGAGCGTGGGTGAATCCAGTTAGCCAGAATCCAGGCCGTGGAAAAACTTTCCAACGCTGATTTTATCTGTTTTTTTGTTTGTTTGTTTTTGAGATGGAGTCTCGCTCTATTGCCCAGGCTGGAGTACAGTGGCACAATCTCGGCTCACTGCAATCCCTGCCTCCCGGGTTCAAGCGATTCTCCTGCCTCAGCCTCCCAAGTAGCAGGGATTATAGGCACCTGCCACCACACCCAGCTAATTTTTGTATTTTTAGTAGAGACAGGGTTTTACCATATTGGCCAGGCTGGTCTCAAACTCCTGACCATGATCATGATCTGCCCACCTCGGCTTCCCAAAGTGCTGGGACTACAGGTGTGAGCCACTGGACCTGGTCTGTTTTTTCTTTCTTTGAGATGGAGTCTCGCCCTGTTGCCCAGGTTGGAGTGCAATGGCACGATCTCGGCTCACTGCAACCTCCGCCTTCCGGGTTCAAGCGATTCTCCTGCCTCAGCCTCCTGAGTAGCTGGGATTACAGGCACGTGCCATCACACCTGGCTAATTTTTTGTATCTTTAGTAGAGATGGGGTTTCACCATGTTGGCCAGGCTGGTCTTGAACTCCTAACCTTATGATCCATCTGCCTCAGCCTCCCAAAGTGCTAGGATTACAGGAGTGAGCCACCGCACCCGGCCTGTTTGTTTCTGAGACAGAGTCTCACTTTCATCTAGGCTGGAGTGTGGTGGCATGACCTCAGCTCACTGCAACCTCTGCCTCCCTGGTTCAAGCAATTCTTCTGCCTCAGCCTCCCGAGTAGCTGGGACTACAGATGCACACCACCACACCCTGAGTAGCTGGGAAAACAGGTGCACACCACCCCACCTGGCTAATTTTTGTATTTTTAGTAGCAACATGGTTTCACCATATTGGCCGGGCTGACCCTGGAATATCTCATTTGCTCTGGCTTTCCCAGTTTGCCACAGCTAACTCTCCTTTCCCTGGTATGAATTCCTATGGTACAAAGAATTCACATTAGTATAGAGACTTTCCCATTCACAACTGATTTTACGCACTTAATCTCATTTATTTCCTATAAGGTTATCATTATCAGGCAAGGGCCATCCTCTTCGCCACCCTCCTCACTAGGCATCCTCCTTAGTGTCTAGGATATTGCTGGGCCCCTAATAGGGAAACAGTGAAAACTTGACTAAATGAAGGAATCAGCATTTGGTTTGGGGGCAAAGTTGAAAGACACAGGAGGCAGAAAACAAAAGCCATGAAACAAAGACAGCGATAATTAAAAGAGAAGTTTGTTGATAGCTGCAAAAGCAGGAAAGGTGGACAATGGGTAGTCTTTCCACCACAGTGGAAAGAATGCCTGTGGCTGAAGGGTTAATGAGACAGCCTCCTGCTTGGATCTTGACCTGCCTCTTAGTTCCCTGTCTTAGGTCGGGTTCCCGCAAACACTCTGCCTTAGACATGAGTGGGCAGAGGCCTTATTGGGGCGTGCTCTTCTGATCAGCACCTGAGAGGAAGTGAAGGGCATTTGATTGAGCAGAGGAGGAAGAAGTTGCGCTGTGATGCAGTTATAAACAAACCTGCATTATAAACAAACCTCACTGACCCTTCAGAGAGCACAGGAGCCAAAATGACCTTCTAGAGTCATCTGGAATTGAGGCAAAGGGGTGAGACGCTTAAGTCTCCCACTTGTCCCACCATCAACCCCTCATTAGATGCAGACAGCGCCCAGGATGGAGTCATACACTTGGATGGGCAGTTCCTTTGCCATGGCAGTTCCCAGAAAATGACTCAGTAGCTGGGGATAAGATTACCTTAATCCTGAATTGGGTACACCTCTGAGAGGTGTACCACAGCATCCACCTTGTTTCCAAACTACATTACTGGATGCTTGAAGCTGCCGCACTGCACAGAAGTTTCCTACTCTAACATGGGCTTGGCTGTAATGTCCCTATCAGACATTACTGTTTGGGAAATGAAGAAATGTTTCTTCATTTCCACATGGATCCTTACAAGAAACTCCTATTATTTGTGATAATCGAAGTGAGTTTCCTAAACCTCCAAAAGCTTAATTAAAACAACACATGCAACTCAGTTGATGAAAGGTAGGGATGAGTGTCACTGAAAGGTAGGGATGAGTATCCTCATTTTATAACTTTGGAAACTGAGAGGTGAATTCACCTGAAAAAAACACATTGTGTTGTAGCTAGAATTTGAACCCTTCTCCAGAGCCCTTGCCTTTTCATTATACCAATGTTTCCTTCAACATAATGCTAATCTAAGTCCCTCAAAATTTATTCTTGCAAGTGGGGGTGAAATAAAGGTAGAAACAAGGTAAATTTGAGAGATGAAGCATGGTAAGGATTTCTACCTTTAACGCTCATTCTTCTTTTTATTTTTTATTTTTTATTTTTTATAGAGATAAGATCTCGCTATGTTGCCCAGGCTGGTCTCGAACTGTTAGACTCAAGTGATCTGCCTGCCTTAACCTCCCAAAGTGCTGGGATTACAGGTGTGAGCCACTGCACCAGGCCTAAAAGCTCATTCTTTTCTGTCCATGCCAATATTATTATTTATCTTGGGTATATGTACTATCTCTCCTGATAAATTTGTATAAGGTATACATGTAAGAAAGACCATCTCTCCTATAGTGGTCTATTATTCAGCAAGGCTCTGAACCAGTTCAATATATTTTTGTTGACTGAGTCCCCCATTAACAATATTTCAACGGTTACCATCACCTAAAGGCCATTACTTTGGCACTAAAGCCTTTTACTGTCTGGCTGCAGCCCAGCTCCCCAGCCTCTGACCAGGTCTCCTGAACTACTTGTTCCCTTTCATGCCCAGTACTTTTAGAACTTCTGTTTCCTCTGTCTGAAATGCCCTTCCTATTTTCTGATCGGCAGGTGCATCCTACCATTATTCAGGATTCAGTTCAAGTGTTACCTCCTTTGTAGTCTCATTATACTTTGTATATAACTCTATTTGAACAACTAATAATACCTAGCATCCCCCATATGCCTCTTTATACACACACACACACACACACACACACAAAATCAGGAATCCTCACAACCACTCTTCAAGGAAGATATCACTATCCTCTTTATAGATAGACTAATTCAGAGATAGAAAGAGGCTAACTGAGTTGCATAGCTAATAAGTTAATGTGCCTGCTTTTCAAACCCAGTTCTGTCTAACTCCAAAGTCACTGTAATTGTTTTTTCTACATGATCTCCTTAGGGACAGAAATCTCTTATACTTTCTCTTTGTTTCCCCGAGACCTACATTGTGCCTGGTGAATAAGTAGGCACTCCATAAATAGTTCTTTGCTGAAAAAATTGCTAGTGTACATCACGTTAGATCCTACTTCCATGTTTTTATTTGAGAATTTTCCCACCTGAAGTGCACAAATGCACTGCCTCCTCTCTATTTGAATTCTACCTATCCTTTGGAATGACTCCTCTGTAGAGTCTCCTTAGCTATGGCAATATACACTTCTCTCTCTCTCTCTTTTAAATTTTATTTTAGACAGGGTGTTGCTATGTTGCCTGGGCTGGACTTGAACTCCTGGGCTCAAGCATCTTCCTGCCTCAGCCTCCTGAGTAGCTGGCACTACAGGCACGTGCCCACCATGCCTGGCTTACAACCTACAGCGATCTTTCTCCTGTGTCAGAATAATGCCAGCCTACACACTTTAGCCCCGGATTACATTCTTCCCTATGTTGGACTTTATTGCTTTATTCATTGTTAGCCTTTCAGATCAAGGACAAGGTCTTCACTTTGGAATGCTCCAGAGCACATAGCAGAGGCCTAATCACATGGCTCATTGATTGGAAGACTTTTTTCATCTAGAGCCAAATAGCCTTCAGTAATATTAGAAAGTTACATTTCAATTCTACACACTTCGAAGAGTGGCAATCTAACTCCTACTCTGTAATTAAGAATCTTCCCTCTTTGAACAAAAAAGCAGTAATTTTTTTTTTTTTTTTTTTTTTTTGAGACAGTGTCTTGTTCTCTCCAGGCTGGAGTACAGCAGCATGTTCATAGCTCACTGTAATCTTGAACTCCTGGGCTCAAGCAAATCTCCTGCCTCAGCCTCCTGAGGCTACAAGCAAGCACCACCATGCCTAGCTAATTTTTGTATTTTTTTTAGAGACACTGTTTTTTTAAAAAACAGTATTTTATTTATTTTTTTTTTGAGACAGAATTTTGCTCTTGTTGCTCAGGCTGGAGTGCATGATCTTGGTTCACCGTAACCTCCGCTTCCCGGGTTCAAGTGATTCTCCTGCCTCAGCTTCCTGAGTAGCTGGGATTACAGGCATGTGCTACCACGCCTGGCTAATTTTTTATATTTTTAGTAGAGACAGGGTTTCTCCATGTTGGTCAGGCTGGTCTCGAACTCCCGACCTCAGGTGATCTGCCTGCCTCAGCCTCTCAAAGTGCTGGGATTACGGGTGTGAGCTACTGCACCTGGCCAATGAAAGTGATTTTTAAGAAGGAGGCACAATAAATCCAGTACTAACACAGGGTAAGGATCAAAAACTGAGATAAAAGCTAACCAGATCAAGAGTCCATCATTACAACTCCAAGTTCTACTTTCAGTCCTAGAATTAATTCCCAGGTTCCATTCTGTGAACCCCAGATTCTAACCTGATTCTACCAGTGTTAGTCCATATTTGACTATCATTCTATTGAAATTATTCTATTAAGCTATAGACTCAACTCTACAAATCCAGTAATTTATGTTTGGAACTCCAGGTTATATTCTGTGAATCCCATATCCTCCCACTGGGCAATCAGATTCTGCTATTAAAGCCCAATACACTGCTTTTAGAACTATAGCTTCTATTATGGCAACTCCAGATTCTATTCCCTAACCCCCAGATTCTAATATTCTAGTAACACAGTTTCTACTATCAAGGCCTAAGATTCTAACATTAGAACTCCTGGTCTGTTTTTGGAATCACATATCCCATTTTTGGAACATCACATTGTATTCTCTGAACCCAGGATCCTATTATTGGAGTTCACATTCTTCTACTGAAACTTAAAATTCCATTATTGGAAACTCAATTTCCAATATTGGAACTTGATCTACTTTAACAATTCTAGATTCTACTATTTCCATGTCTTACTCTTCCCAGAAGATTCTACTATTAAAACTCAAGGTTCTACTCTTAGAAACTAAAATTCTACTATAAGAACTTAGGCTTTACTCTCAGAAACACAGATTCCATTATTGGAATTAGACCTGAAGGTTCAGAGTTGAGACGAAAGTTTTGGTAGTAGAATCTTGGACTTCAATTATTGGGATTAAATCGAAATTCTTCATTAGGAACTCTAATTTTATTTTAATTAATTAATTAATTGATTAATTAATTTGAGACAGAGTTTCATTCTTGTTGCCCAGGCTGGAGTGCAATGGCACAATCTTGGCTCACTGCAGCCTCTACCTCCCAGGTTCTAGCGAGTCTCCTGCCTCAGCCTCCCAGGTAACTGGGATATTACAGGTGCGTGCCACCATGCCTGGCTAATTTTTGTATTTTTAGTAGAGACGGAGTTTCACCATGTTGGCCAGGCTGGTCTTGAACGCCTGACCTCTGGTGATCTGCCTGTCTCGGCCTCCCAAAGTGCTAGGATTACAGGCATAAGCCACCGTGACCGGCCATAGGAATCCTAATTTTAGAACTGAATTTGTTGGAAACTCCAGATTGTATTGTGTGAGCCATATATTCTACCATTGGACATACAAATTACATTATCAAAACCCAAGATGCTGTTATTGGAATTATAGTTCTATTATAGTAACTCTAGGTTCTATTGACTAGCCCCCAAATGTTATTATAGTAGTGGAATTCAAGGTTCTCTTAGACTCTAGAATCTAGAGGCACTTATCACAGAGGTTAAAAACACAAGTTCTGGAGCAAGACTACTTATGGTTAGATACCATTTCTGTACTTCTCAGGTGTGTGACCTTTGGAAAGTTAACCTCTCCATGCCTCAGTTTCCTCATCTGTGAAACAGGGATGATAACAATAGTATTCACCTGCCAGTTTTTTTGTTTTTTGTTTTTTTTTTGAGCACTAAATGCAATAATAACAGTATTACATGTAAAACACAACAATGCCTGGCACATAGTAAGCACTTAATAAATGTTAGTCATTAGCATTATTACTGTTGGAGGCTAATCCTAATCCTAATCTAATATACTAGTATGCTAGAATCTAATCTAATATGATAGAATCCAATCTTAGAATTTCATAATTTACTATTATACCTCAAGGTTCTACCATATAAACTCAAGATACCTCTTTGGAACTCAAGATTGTGCTCTCTGAACCTTATATTTTAAACTTCAATACCTGTATTGCATTATTGGAACTAAAGATTCAGTCTCAAAGTGCAAGGTTCTAAGAATGTAATTCCCAGTTCTATTCTTGTAAATCAAGATTCTAGTTGAGGAACTCCAGGTTCTTTCTCTGAAACTGAAATTCCACTGTTGAACCTCTAGATTTTACTTTCATAATGAGATCCTACCATTAGAACTCCAGTTTCCAAATTCAGAGCCTGAGATTCTAATATGAAACTCCAGAAATCTACTATTGCAACTTCTGGTTTTGTTCTCTGAATCTAAGCATTTTACCATTAGAACTCAGCAGCTACTTGGGACCTTAGAATTCTAATATTGAAAGGATAGGATCTATTCTCTGAACTTGAATCCTACAGTTAGATTCCATAATACTTAAGGAATTTCAATAATGGCAATCAAAGATTATATATTTGGACTACAAAATTCTAATCTATAACCTCCGGATTCTATTTGTGACCTCCAAGTTCTATCAAAGTCTGAGATTCTAATACTGAACTCCAGGTGCCAAATTTGGAATTGCAGATTTTACTCTTTTACTCCAGGTTTCATTCTTTCTTTCTTTTCTTTTTTTTCTTTTTTTTTTTTTTTTACAGAGTCTCCTTCTGTCACCCCAGGCTGGAGTGATCTCGGCTCACTGCAACCTCTGCCTCCCAGGTTCAAGTGATTCTCCTGTCTTGGCCTCCCAAGTAGCTGAGATTACAGGCACCCACCACCATGCCCGGCTAATTTTTGTATTTTTAGTAGAGATGGGGTTTTGCCACGTTGGCCAGGCTGATCTTGAACTCCTGACCTCAGGTGATCCACCCTCCCCGGCCTGGTTTCTATCCACCCACCTCGGCCTTGTTTCATTCTTATAAACCGAGATTTGACTCTCTCTTTTCTAGCTTCTGACCAGAGAATGCTGAGAAGGATTTCTTGAGAATTTCCCAGGCATTACTACTTGATTATTAGTTGTCCTGAACTGTGCTCTCAAATTCCTGTGATAACAAATCCCTTGAATGGAGTCCCTTGGCAATAGCTACAGCAATAGAGAACCAAGCTGCCCCATGGAAAATGTGTTATGTTAATGAAACTGCCTACCATTCCCTTTTCCTTTCCCCACTCACCATCTCATCCTTGTGGCTCTTTTTCAGTTCCCAGTGCTTCTATGCACTCTCCCTGTGGCCATTCAGCCTACTTAGGTCAAGTGACGGACTCTCAAGAATATATTTGAAACTTCATTACACGTAAGTGCTTTTTTTTTTGCTTTTTTTTATTTTCTTTTTCTTTTTTTTTTTGAGACGGAGTCTCGCTGTGTCGCCCAGGGTGGAGTTCAGTGGCCGGATCTCAGCTCACTGCAAGCTCCGCCTCCCGGGTTTTTACGCCATTCTCCTGCCTCAGCCTCCCGAGTAGCCGGGACTACAGGCGCCCGCCACCTCGCCCGGCTAGTTTTTTGTATTTTTTAGTAGAGACGGGGTTTCACCGTGTTAGCCAGGATGGTCTCGAACTCCTGACCTCGTGATCCGCCCGTCTCGGCCTCCCAAAGTGCTGGGATTACAGGCTTAAGCCACCGCGCCCGGCCTTTTTTTTTTTTTTTTTTTTGCGACAGAGTCTCGCTCTGTCGCCCAGGCTGGAGTGCAGCGGCGCAATCTCAGCTCACTGCAAGCTCCACCTCATGAATTCACGCCATTCTCCTGCCTCAGCCTCCCGAGTAGCTGGGGCTACAGGTGCCGGCCACCATGCCCGGCTAATTTTTTTTGTACTTTTAGTAGAGACGGGGTTTCACCGCGTTAGCCAGGATGGTCTTGATCTCCTGACCTCGTGATCCGCCCGCCTCGGCCTCCCAAAGTGCTGGGATTACAGGCGTGAGCCATGGTGGCCGGCCTTAAGTGCAAATTTTAAAGGAACATCTCACATATTTTCAAGGAATGAGGAAGGTCATATGGAAGGAAAATCACAGGACCTCTGGTAGATCCTTAAAATCACCTTTACCTAATTTATAATGTGTTCCTAAAAGATTCTGGGATTTGGAAAAGTCTCTTCATTTTCCTCTTCACTTGTAAGATGGGGACAAGAATGCACGTAGATAATATATGTAAAAAAGCTTTGTGAACATGATGCAAAGGAGCACCTCTCAGGCTGCTTTGACCATGGCTACTGTGCCATCTGTTGGACATGGCTTTAACTACACTGCTGTTTTTCTGCTAAACATCATCCAACCATCACCTTAGATTTTTGTCATAACTGAAGACCCTCTGGATGGTTTCACCGAATTTATAATAAATGATTAACAATTATCTACTGAACATTTATCAAGTGGAAAGGGACAGGAAGACAAAAATGGAGAAGTCTTAGTACCTACCCCTGGGTGAGTAAAGGGCATGCCAGAGTGTTAGGGAAGACTTCACACCATAGGTCATCTCATATATGGCTTTTTAAAATTTATTTTATTTTATTTTATTTTATTTTTTTGAGATGGAGTCTCGCTCTGTTACCCGGGTTGGAGTGCAATGGCCTGATCTTGGCTCACTGCAAGCTCCGCCTCCCGGGTTCACGGGATTCTCCTGCCTCAGCCTCTCGAGTAGCTGGGACTACAGGCGCCCACCACCACGCCTGGCTAATTTTTTGTATTTTCAGTAGAGACAGGGTTTCACTGTGTTAGCCAGGATGGTCTCGATCTCCTGACCTCGTGATCTGCCCGCCTCGACCTCGCAAAGTGCTGGGATTACAGTCGTGAGCCACTGCGCCCGGCCCTCCTGTCTGACTTTTATGAAAGAAGTATCATTTTGTTTATTTTATTTTATTTTATTTGAGATGGAGTCTTGCTCTGTTGCCCTGGCTGGAGTGCAGTGGCGTGATCTTGGCTCACTGCAACCTACTCTCGGGTTCAAGTGATTCTCCTGCCTCAGCCTCCCGAGTAGCTGGGATTACAGGCACGTGTCACCACGCCTCGCTAATGTTTTGTATTTTTAGTAGAGAGGGGGTGTCACCGTGTTAGCCAGGAAGGTCTCAATCTCCTGACCTCGTGATCCACCCGCCTTGGCCTCCCAAAGTGCTGGGATTACAGGCATGAGCCACCACGCTCAGCCTAAGAAGTATCATTTTGAGAAGGAAATGAGACCACTTCAGGCAGAGAGAACAATATGGGCAAAGGCACAGAGCTATAAAAATGCTGAATTGCTCTGTGTAATCAGAGCATTGGATCCAAGAAAGGAGAAGGTGATGATAGTGATTAAGAGCCAATTTTCGCGGTTGGGCGCGGTGGCTCAAACCTGTAATCCCAGCACTTTGGGAGGCTAAGACGGGCGGATCAGAGGTCAGGAGATCGAGACCATCCTGGCTAACACGTGAAACCCCATCTCTACTAAAAGATACAAAAAACTAGCCAGGCGAGGTGGCAGGCGCCTGTAGTCCCAGCTACATGGGAGGCTGAGGCAGGAAAATGGCGTAAACCTGGGAGACGGAGCTTGCAGTGAGCTGAGATCTGGCCACTGCTCTCTAGCCTGGGCAACAGAGCAAGACTCCGTCTCAAAAAAAAAAAAAAAAAAAGCCAATTTTCACAGCTCTTTACTGTATGCAAAGTACTTTCAAACACATGCTTTCAAGGAAGGCTTTAAGGCACAAGGGTTGACACCATATACAGTGATGGCAGCTACCCCTGGGTTTAACTGTGCTATATTTGAAAACTGTTGTATTTGATAGTTAATTAACTTGTGTAAGTTTAAATTTTCTCATACAAAAATAAAAATTGAACTCTTGTCAGGATTGAGATGTTTGTCGAGTTCTTATGCACTAGCCAGCACTTAATAACTGCAATAATTTGTAGCTACCATAAGCTACTACTATTTAATCTATGAGGTAGAAATTACTATTCCAGTATTACAGAGGAGGAAGCAGGTTAAATGGCTAATGTGGGATACCATATCCTATCCTTTTTAAAAACTACACCAGGCCAGGCACAGTGGCTCACGCCTGTAATCCCAGCACTTTGGGAGGCCGAGGCAGGTGGATCACCTGAGGGAGTTCGAGACCAGCCTGGCCAACATGGTGAAACCCCAACTCAACTAAAAATACAAAAATTAGCCGGGTATGGTGGTGGGCGTCTGTAATCCCAGCTATTCAGGAGGCTGAGGCAGAAGAATCACTTGAACCCAGGAGGTGGAGGCTGCAGTGAGCCAAGATTGCACCAGTGCACTCCAGCCTGGGCAACAAGAGCAAAACTCTGTCTCAAAACAAAAACAAAAAACAACAGCAACAACAAAAAACTACACCAAAGACTTAAGACTGCAAACGCAGGTTGGGACCAGAGTATTAAGAAAACATGGCCGGCCAGGCTCAGTGGCTCACGCTTATTTAATCCCAGCACTTCAGGAGGCCAAGGTGGGTGGATCACCTGAGGTCAGCAGTTGGAGACCAGCCTGGCCAACATGGCAAAACCCTGTCTCTACTAAAAATACAAAAATTAGCCAGGTGTGGTGGCGGGTGCCTGTAGTCCCAGCTACTTGGGAAGCTGAGGTGGGAGAATCACTTGAACCTGGGAGGTGGAGGTTGTAGTGAGCCAAGATAGTGCCACTGCACTCCAGCCTGGGTGACAGAGCAAGACTCTATCTCAAGAAAATAATAATAAAATACAATAAAAAGAAAATAAAACATGTCCAGGTGCGGGGGCTCATGCCTGTAATTCCAGCACTTTTGGGAGCGAGGTGGGTGGATTGGTTGAGCCCAGGAGTTCAAGATTAGTCTGGGCAACATGGTGAAACTCTGTACAAAAAATATAAGAAATTCACCATTTGTGGTAGTGCACGCCTGTGGTCCTGGCTACTCAGGGGGCTGAGGTGGAAAGATTCCTTGCATCCAAGAGGTCAAGGCTGCAGGGAGCTGAGGTTGAGCTATTGCACTCTAGGCTGGGCAACAGAGCAAGACACTGTCAGAAAGAAAGGAAAGAGAGAGAGAGAGAGAAGCCAGGTGCGGTGGCTTATGCCTGTAATCCCAGCAATTTGGGAAGCCGAGGCAGGCAGATCACTTGAGGTCAGGAGTTCGAGACCAGCCTGGCCAACATGGCGAAGTCCCGTCTCTACTAAAAGTACAAAAATTAGTCGGGCAAGGTGTTAGGCGCCTGTAATCGTAGTTACTGGGGAGGCTGAGGCAGGAGAATCACTTGAACCTGGGAGGCGGAGGGTGCAGTGACCCGAGATTGCACCACTGCACTCCAGCCTGGAAGACAGAGTGAGACTCCATCTCAAAAAAAAGAAAAAGAAAAAGAAAAAAGAGAGAAAAGAAAAGAGAGAGGAAGGAAGGAGGGAGGGAGGGAAGACAAGGAAGGAAGGAAGGAAGCAACGAAGGAAGGAAGGACCCCTTCTTGCCTAGGGACCGGTCTGCCGTTGCAGGACTAACAAATTAGCTACAAGATTAGAAATTACAGTTCAGGGGTCATGCAGTCTCTGGCTGCACGTGTCTGAACCTCCTCAAATTGCTCCTGGAGATGACATTACTATTGTAAAACCTAAGATCAGTGCTTGAGATATTTTGCAGACCATGCTCTAAATGGATCAGCTGACACCACCCAGACCAGATCAGTAATCTGGCTTAACCAGTTCTGCAATCCCACCCAGGAACAGAAGACAGCAAGAAAAGCTCACTTTGCCCCCTATAAGTCTATCTCCAACCTAACCAATCAGCATTCTCCACTTCTGGAGTCCCTACCCGCCAAATTATCTTTAAAAACTCCAATCCCTGAATGCTCAGGGAGACTGATTTGAGTAATAATAAAACTCCGGTCTCCTGCACAGCCAGCTCTGTGTGAATTTTCTTTCTCCATTGCAATTCCCCTGTCTTAATAAATCAGTTCCGTATAGGCAGTGGGAAAGCAAATCCATTAGCCCGCTAAGTTTTTCATGTTGCCTAGCTATAGGAAGCTCCACACAGACTAGAATCCAGGGGTCCTGATGACCCGATCATGTTCTATGTCACAGATCGTTCTCTAGTTGACATAATCTTCTCCCTCCTCCCCCTCCCGCCCCAAGAAGTTCCCTAACTAGATCGACCTCTTTTATCTAGAGAAGACTGAAGCCTTACAGACAAGTCTTTATCATGCAGATCATCCTGACACCTACCCTGGGTTGTGAATATCAGTTTCTTTATCTGGCAGATCACTGCTGTACTCCGCCTCCCAGGTTCAAGTTATTCTCCTGCCTCAGCCTCCCGAGTAGCTGGGATTACAGGTGTGAGCCACCATGCCTGACCTTTCTTCTTCTTTTTTTTTTTTGAGACGGAGTTTCACTCTGTTGCCCAGGCTGGAGTGCAATGGCGCCGTCTCGGCTCACTGCAACCTCCGCCTCGCGGGTTCAAGTGATTCTCCTGCCTCAGCCTCCTGAGTAGCTAGGATTACAGGCGTCTGCCACCATACCCAGCTAATATTTGTATTTTTAGTAGAGACAGGGTTTCGCCATGTTGGCCAGGCTGGTCTTGAACTCCTGACCTTAAGTGATCTGCCTGCCTCGGCCTCCCAGAGTACTGGGATTACAGGCGTGAGTCACCGTGCCAGGCCCTGTCTTCATTTTTTGTATTATTACCAGACACACCTAATGAAATACTTTGCTGCTAACAAAAATATTGTTTCAAGTGTTAGGGGGCCAGTCATCTATCTTAAGAGCTAAGGGTATAATCTTTGAAAACAGATCTGGGTTCGAATCCTTGCTCTGACACTTCTGCTGTGTGACCCAAGATAGTTTCCTTAAACTTTTGGAGCTTTAGTTTATTACTTGTTAAATGGAGAATTTAGCATCAACCTCAGATTGTTTTGTGAAGATTAAATGAGGTATATGAAGCACTTAATGCAGTATGACACGTAAGTGCTTACAAATGATAGCTATTTTTGTTATTAATAACTATCACTAAGAATAATTCTCTGAATACCCCCAGGTATGTATTACAGTACTTTTGTGCCATGGAAGACAACTAAATTTTGTGTCAGCATACCTGGGTTCCAGTCCTGAAATTGGCTCCATGAATCTGGGTACTCTCTTTGAGCCCCATTTTCCTCATCTATAAAATAGGTTCACTAATCCCATTCCTGTTCACCACACGGGACCATTATGGGGCTCACAAAGGATAGTGCATGTACAAAGGTCTTGCAAACTGTAAATGACTGTAAGTAAAAGTATTAATTCCTGGCTCACCTCCCAAGGAGACTCTGGATAAATAAGATAAGGTTGAAGTAATATTCCAAGTGATTAAGGCCAAGGTGAGGGCTTTGGACTGGAGGCCAAGTTCAAACCTGACTCTCTCTCATGGGGCCAGGCCATTGTTTAATTCTTGATTGGAGAGAAGCCTGAGTATCTCCTCAATGCCTCAGTGGGGAGAGTGTAAATGCGAGAAAAGTCCAAAATAAGACATGGCTTGTTTGCTTGCCCTACTGCTGTCTGCCCAGATAGGGAGAGGGACCTAGCAGGTCTCTTCTTGTGTCCTAATTTTCTTGGCTCCTCCTACCCTCAGGGCAGGTATGTGTCCTTGTTGGAGCGCAGTGGCGCTATCATGGCTCACTGCAGCCTTGACCTCCCCAGGGTCAGGTGATCCTGAGAAGGGCTTTTTATTAGCTAAACTGATGACAACTGTTTCATACATCTTCATTGCCCATCCTCACTGTGGCATGTCAAGGAAAACACATTTTCCTGAATACTCAGGGAGGTAGTGTTAAAATGTAAAAGAATAGCACAATTCAAATGTTGAGAATTCATTCATTCACTTGCTTGTGACCCTGGACAGGTCCTGGGCTTCAGTGCCCAACATGTAAAATGGTAAGAGATGCTGGATTCTAGGATCCGTGCAGTCCTTTCTAGCCAGTGGTGTGCTGGTAAATGTTTTAACTCCTGGCTAAGTGTAGTTCTGACATGAATGTTGGTTTAACGAGTAAAACAAAAATGAAACAAAGACATCTATTGGAACTTCCCTCATTATGAATGGTATCAGTGATTTCTTTGCTGAATCAAATAATGGTTTTCCAATACTAAAAGATCATCTCTTAATTTTTTCATGTTTTTCCCAGTGTAACAGCTACAGACACAACACAATTTTAAGTTTCATCTGCATTATTCACAGTTGCTCTATCACTTTCTTAAGTCTAGACACTTAACAAAACAAGCCCTGATATATACCATTTGCCAATTTCTTTGGTATAAATATTCCCACCACAGCCAGCTTCACAAAAGTGTTAAGTTTTGATGAAGTCCAATTTATTTTTTTCTTTGGTTGCTTACACTTTTGGTGTCATATCTAAGCAACCACTGTATAAGTGAGCCAAGATTGTGCCACTGCACTCCATCCTGGGTGGGTGACAGAACAAGACTCTGTCTCAAAAACAGAAAAGAAAGAAGAGAGAGAGAGAGAGAGAGACCACTACATCATAATCCAAGGTTAGATTTATATCTATGTTTTCTTCTAATAATTTCTTTTTTTTTTCTGAGATGGAGTCTCGCTCTGTTGCCAGGCTGGAAGTGCACTGGCATGATCTCGGCTCACTACAACCTCCACCTCCTGGGTTCAAGCGATTCTCCTGCCTCAGCCTCCTGAGTAGCTGGAACTACAGGCGCATGCCACCACACCCAGCTAATTTTTTTAGTTTTAGTAGAGACGGGGTTTTACCACGTTGGCCAGGATGGTCTCGATCTATTGACCTCGTGATCTGCCCGCCTGGGCCTCCCAAAGTGCTGGGATTACAGGCGTGAGCCACTGCGCCCAGCCCTCTTTTAATCTTTTTTTTTTTTGAGACAGTTTTGCTCTTGTTGCCCAGGCTAGAATTGCAATTGCACGATCTTGGCTCACTGCAACCTCCACCTCCTAGGTTCAAGTGATTCTCCTGCCTCAGCCTCCCAAGTAGCTGAGATTACAAGCACCCACCACCACGCCCGGCTAATTTTTTGTATTTTTAGTAGAGACTGGGTTTCACCATGTTGGTCAGGCTGGTCTCGAACTCCTGATCTCAGGTGATCCACCTGCCTTGGCCTCCCAAAGTGCTGGGATTACAGGTGTGAGCCACTGTGCCTGGCCAATAATTTCATTTCCTTATTTTTTTAGAAACAGGTCTCACTCTGTCACCCAGGCTTGAGTGCAGTGGTGCAATCATAGGTCAGTGCAGCCTCAAACTCCTGGGCTCAAGCAATCCTCTCACCTCAGCTTCCTGAGTAGCTGGGACTCACAGGTATGCACCACCATGCCCAGATAATTTTCAAATATTTTTTAGAGACAGGGGTCTCACTATGTTGCCCAGGCTGGTCTTGAACTTCTGGCCTCAAGTGATCGTTCCACTTTGGCCTCCCAAAGTACTGGGATTATAGATGTGCCTGGCCCCCCAGCACCATTTGTTGAGAAAACTATTTTTTGCCCATTGAATGATACAGTATACTAATTAAAAACAATAAATTTGAAACATTAATAAGTATTTCTTTGTATAAAAAAAAAAGTATCAATAGTAATTTGAATAGTGCTTGTTTTTGTATAATTTATGAGTGACCAACATTTCCATGCTTGGAACATGGTCCTAGTTCTAAGTTTGGATCCACTTCCAACATTTCATTTTTACTTTTTTAGAGACAGGGTCTTGCTCTGTCACCCAGGCTGGAGTGCAGTGACCCTATCATAGCTCAGTGCAGCCTCGAACTCCTGAGCTCAAGCAGTCCTCACCTGCCTCAGCCTCCTGAGTAGCGGGGACTATGCAGCATGAGCCACCATGCCCGATTAATTAAACATTTTATTATTTTTGTAGACACAGGGACTTGCATATTGCCCAAGCTGGGTCTTACACACTCCTGGCCTCAAGCAATCCTTTTGCCTTGGCTTCCCAAAGTTCCGGAATTACAAGTCAAAGCCACTGTGCCTGGTCCACTTTGAACATCTTATTCTTTGTACTTTCTTTTTTTTTTTTTTTTTGAGACGGAGTCTCGCTGTGTCGCCCAGGCTGGAGTGCAGTGGCCGGATCTCAGCTCATTGCAAGCTCCGCCTCCCGGGTTTTTACGCCATTCTCCTGCCTCAGCCTCCCGAGTAGCTGGGACTACAGGCACCGGCCACCTCGCCCGGCTAGTTTTTTTTTATTTTTTAGTAGAGACGGGGTTTCACCGTGTTAGCCAGGATGGTCTCGAACTCCTGACCTCGTGATCCGCCCGTCTCGGCCTCCCAAAGTGCTGGGATTACAGGCTTGAGCCACCGCGCCCGGCCTTCTTTGTACTTTCAATATATATTTTTAAAAACCTGTTTAAAACAAAAAATTTTTGGTACTCTCAATGTCTTGAAGTATCTCTAAGAGTTCCCTTATTTATTTACTTATTTTTTATTATTATTATTTTGAGATGGAGTCTCGCTCTGTTGCCCAGGCTGGAGTGCAGTGGCACAATCTTGGCTCACTTCAACCTCCACCTCCCTGATTCAAGTGATTCTCCTGTTTCCGCCTCCCAAGTAGCTGGGATTACAGGTGTCTGCCGCCATGCCCAGCTAATTTTTGTATTTTTTGTAGAGATGGGGTTTCATCATGTTGGCCGGGCTGGTCTGGAATTCCTGACCTCAAGTGATCCACCCGCCTCAGCCTCCCAAAGTGTTGGGATTACAGGCATGAGCCACTGTACCTGGCCAAAGAGTTCCTTTAATGTGAAGTTTTTTTGCTGGTCTTACTGTCTCTAGGACATCTTCATCCTTTTGGTTATAACCATTTTCTTCATTTTTTTTCAAAACTTTGCCTTCACTAAGTTCCTCTGTTTACATATCTAAAGTCTTTCAAAAGGGAACAGTGTCAAAATTTCCATGCTCAACTACTTCAAGTTTCACTTCCAGCTTTATCACTTTTCGTTTCTTTACTTCACTCGATCTTTTTTTTTCTAATTCCCCTTTTTGATTACTCATTTTTCCAAAACGTCATGTGAGTTTTATTACTGGTAGAAAAGGAGGCAACACAATATATCCTTTGCTGTTTGTTCAAGAACTGATAGACCAAAGTCTATCACTGATTGACTTTGAAAGAAGTGGTGTGATTGATCACTGATCATAATGTGCATCTGTTATTTACATAGTGATTCATGGACTGAAGAGCTAGCAGCAAAGTTTGTAATGTGTGGAATTAGTTATAGTTACTATACTGTGATAAATGAAATTTGGATTGTATTGTTAACTAAACTATGGTAACTAAAATTCATGCATTTCAGAACTGTGCAAAGCAAGGGCTGCCTGTATTTGTTACTTTAGTTTTTAACATAATTTAACTGTAAGTTTACATAATTTAAATTTTAAGTAAACATTTTAATTGATACAAATTTTACATATTTATGGGGTATATATGATATTTAGATACCTCCATACAGTATGTACTGATCAGATTAGGTTACTTACGATATCCATCACCTTAGATTTATAATTTCTTTGAGTTGGGAACATTTCAAATCTTCTATTATGGCAATGTTTAACAATTGGCTTACGAAGTTTCTTAAAATCTAACAATTGCCTCTCATGAGCCAACAGGAGCTAGTGCCAGCCCATCACTGCTTTCACCTCACACATGCCTCAATTTTATGAATCCTCCCTTCCTTCAGCCAAAGCACGTATGCTCATACACATAAATACATTCAAAACCAAGCAAAAACACTATTTGCACCCAACTCTTTATTCCTGTAGTGTCTGGATCATAGGTAGACCTCAGTGTTTGCAGAATTAAAGTGAATTGACATTCACATGAGAACACACACGAGTCCACATCATTTGCTCATGTGCACAAATGAGATGCAGCACGTTCAAATAAAATAAATGTCAGCCACAATGGATGCTCACTACTTGGCTGGTCTATTCTGTACAACAAAATGTTTTTTATTTGGTTTTCTGATTATGAGAGAATACATGTACATTGGAAAGAACAGGAAAGGGTATGAAGTAGTTGTTAACTCTTTTCTGGAGCTGCCAGAGATAGTGATGAGAAACAGTGTTTTAGGTTTAAAAGATAAGAGAAGGCAAGGGAAGATAATTAACTTTAATTGAGTGCCTACCATGCACCTGGCACTTTCTTGCTAGCCCTTACAACTCTGTAGCATACAAATCAGAAAAACAACGCTCAGAATAAGTGACTTTCTCCAGTCAACCTGAAATTAGTAGAGCTGTAATTCGAATTCAGATCTGCTTACTGCAAAACACAAGCTCTTTCCACTACACTATCTCTGTACTTGCGGGCAGTCTGAAATAGGTTGGTAGGTTAAAGGAGCTCTGACTGAACTGGATACCCTGAAGAAAAGCCCAGAGATTCAAATACCTACACAACTTTCCTCCTCAGTCCAGTCCATGTTTACATCATTAGAAGCCAGGTTTTCACACTCTAGCTCAGGGTCTTTCCGTTGCACCATACATGCCATACTGCCTCATACAGAATTTGTATGAAAAACATAAACATTCCCCACTATCAAGTGTATCCTAATGCTTCCTTACAGGCACCAGAAGATGGCAGTGTGAGTCATCATGGACAGAATGTTAATAACAATAATTATGCTTGTGGGAATACCCTCTTCCATTATTCTCCAGTCAAATCTAACTTGCACGAAAGCACTTTACCCACATTAGAAGTGGTCTCAGTGGTTTGCCTCTCCCTGGTGCTTGGAGCATATTCCCACCTTGAGCGTGGGAGGTGTGGCAATGCTTAAGCAGTAAGAAAATCTGTAGTCAGACTTGGGTTGGAATCTTAGCTCTGACACTTAGTCACTTTGGAGAGGCAACTTCACCTCTCTGAATCTGTTTCCTAATCTGGCAACATGTTGAAACAACACTCATCATCTTCTCCCTCAAGACTTCTCCTCTGCTGTCTTCCCTGCTTGACAGCACTGACTACTAAGTTACCCAACCCAGAAACCCAAGTGTCATCCCTGACCTCTCCCTCTTTTTCACATGCCAATCCAATCATGAGTTTGATGATTTTACTTCCTGAAATCTGTATTTTCCCTCCTCTGCCTAATTCAGGTTACCATCACTTTTGCCTGGATGACTGCAATAAACACTTATAAGTGGCTTCCCTGCCTCCAAGTCTGTGTCCTCTAATCTATTTCCCACATAGCAGTTAGTGATCTCTTCTAAAATCAAATCTGTTAACACCATTGACCAGATTAAAAGCTCTAACAGCTTCTCAACGCTGATAGAATCCAAAGTCCTTGACAAGAGTTAGAAGGCCTTTCTTGATTTGGCCTGTCTTGGCTGTCATTGCTTCCCAACTTTGTACTCTCTGCTTCAGCCAAAATTGTCCCCTCAGTTCTTCAGGCATACCATACTATGTGTTCTCCTGCTTCTAGGTTATTGCATACTCTATTTCTGCTGCCCAAAAAACTCTTTTCCTATCTACTGTCTTCCCTCCCCTCTACCCAATTCACCTAGCAAAGTCCTGGAAATTTTTCAGGTCTCAACTTAGATGACATTTCCTCTAAGAAGTTTGTCCTGATCCTTAAGTTCAGGTTAAATACCCCTGATTTGTGTTCCTAAAGCACACTGCACTTACCCCTTAAGATTGTAATTGCCTATTTCCTCATCTGCTTCCACCACTAGAGTCTAACGTCTGTAAGGAATAGTGCCTTGCTTACCACGGAACACTGTGCCTGGTACATAGTAGCGTTCAATAAATATTTGACCAACTGGCTGAATTAATGAACTATTTGGTGATTTCATTGCCTGCATCTTCTAACTTCTGGCTCTATACCGTAGCTTTCAGCATCTGCTTCTGGCCTCTCTTTGGTTAGGTTGACCTATTCTCTTTTTGCACCCTAGATAACTTCCAAGATTCTCAACTCTGTATGCTTTCTTACAGTCAGCATCATCTACAGTTCCAGTTTGCAGAGTCCACTCTTTACCCCCAAGGAATCCAGGATATCAGTGCTGGTCCACCTTCACCACTACTTCTACTGCCCAGAGTGATTCAGATAATAAATAACATCAGCTACCATTTAATGAGCACCTACTATGTGCCAATTCCTTTGTATATGTAGCAGACATTAGCCTCATTTTATTGATGGGAAAACAGGTCTTTCTTTTCATATCCAATAGTTACTCAGGATTTGAACTCAGGTCTGTCTGTTTCAAAGCTTTTCCTATTACACAGTCTTGAAAGTGTTATTGTATCTTATTATATCTTATTATTATCTTATTGAAAGTGTTATTATATGTTATTGTATCAGGTTTGACAGAAAGTATGGGTGTTGGTAGGAGAGAGGGACAGGGGTAGCACTGATGTACAACCTTTTGGAAAGGGAATTTGGTAATATCTAACAAAACTACATATGCATTATTTGATCAGGCAAAACTAAGAATTTGCCCTAAAGATACATTTACAACAACAGAAAAACACATATGCACAAAATTATTCACTGCAACATTGCAATTGCAAAATACTGGAAACAATCTAAATACCTAATTATAAGAGAATGGTTGAATAAATTACAGCAGCAGTTCTCAAACATTTTGGTCTCAGGTCCCCTATACACTCATAAATTATAAGGGACCCAAAACATCTTTTGTTTCTATAGATTATATATATGGATATGTGTCACTTTAGAAATTAAAATAAAATAACAATAGTTGGCTGGGCATGGTGGCTCATGCCCCTAATCCAAGCACTTTGGGAGGCCGAGGTGGGCGGATCACTTGAGGTCAGGAGTTCGAGACCAGCCAGGCCAAAATGGTGAAACCCCATCTCTAGTAAAAATACAAAAATTAGCCGGGTGTGATAGCACGCATCTGTACTCCCAGCTACTCTGAGGCAGGATCATCGCTTGAACCCGGGAAGCAGAGGTTGCAGTGAGCCGAGATTGTGCCACTGGACTCCAGCCTGGGTGACAGAGTGAGACTCTGTCTCAAAAAAAAAAAAAGTATTGATGGAATGTATCTCAAAATAATAAGAGCTATCTATGACAAACCCACAGCCAATATCATACTGAATGGGCAAAAGCTGGAAGCATTCCCTTTGAAAACTGGCATGAGACAAGGATGCCCTCTCTCACCACTCCGATTCAACACAGTATGGGAGGTTCTGCCCAGGGCAATCAGACAAGAGAAAGAAATAAAGGGCATTCAAATAGGAAGAGAGGGAAGTCAAATCATCTCTGTTTGCAGATGACATGATTGTATATTTAGAAAACTCCATCGTCTCAGCCCAAAATCTCCTTCAGCTGATAAGCAACTTCAGCAAAGTCTCAGGATACAAAATCAATGTGCAAAAATCACAAGCATTCCTACACACCAATAACAGACAAACAGAGATCCAAATCATGAGTGAACTCCCATTCACAACTGCTACAAAGAGAATAAAATACCTAGGAATACAACTTACAAGGGATGTGAAGGACCTCTTCAAGGAGAACTACAAACAACCGCTCAAGGAAATAAGACAGGACACAAATGAATGGAAAAACATTCCATGTTCATGGATAGGAAGAATCAATATTGTGAAAATGGCCATACTGCCCAAAGTAATTTATTGATTCAGTGCTATCCCCATCAAGCTACCACTGACTTTCTTCACAGAATTAGAAAAAAACTACTTGAAATTGCATATGGAACCAAAAAAGAGCCTGTATAGCCAAGACAATCCTAAGGAAAAAGAACAAAGCTGAAGGCATGACACTACCTGACTTCAAACTAAACTGCAAGGCTACAGTAACTAAAACAGCATGGTATTGGTACCAAAACAGATTTATAGACCAATGGAACAGAACAGAGGCTTCAGAAATAACACCACACATCTACAACCATCTGATCTTTGACAAACCTGATAAAAACAAGCAATGGGGAAAGGATTCCCTATTTAATAAATGGTGCTGGGAAAACTGGCTAGCCATATGCAGAGAACTGAAACTGGACCCCTTCCTTACACTTTATACAAAGATTAACTCAAGATGGATAAAAGACTTAAACATAAGACCTAAAACCATAAAAATCCTAGAAGAAAACATAGGCAATACCATTCAAGACACAGGCATAGGCAAAGACTTCATGACTAAAACACCAAAAGGAATGGCAACAAAAGCCAGAATCAACAAATGGGATCTAATTAAACTAAAGAACTTCTGCACAGCAAAAGAAACTATCATCAGAGTGAACAGGAAATCTACAGAATGGGAGAAAATTTTTGCAATTATCCATCTGACAAAGGGCTAATATCCAGAATCTACAAGGAACTTAAATTTACAAACAAACCACCCCATCAAAAAGTGGGTGAAGGATATGAACAGACACTTCTCAAAATAAGACATTTATATGGACAACAAACATATGAAAAAAAGCTCATCATCACTAGTCATTTGAGAGCTGTAAATCAAAACTTTCCTCCTCAGTCCAGTCCATGTTTACATCATTAGAAGCCAGGTTTTCACACTCTAGCCCAGGATCTTTGAGATACCATCCCATGCCACTTAGAATGGCGATTATTAAAAAGTCAGGAAACAACAGATGCTGGAGAGGATGTGGAGAAACAGGAACACTTTTACACTGTTGGTGGGAGTGTAAATTAGTTCAACCATTGTGGAAGACAGTGTGGTGATTCCTCAAGGTTCTAGAACCAGAAATACCATTTGACCCAGCAATCTCATTACTGGGTATATACTCAAAGGATTATAAATCATTCTATTATAAAGACACATGGACATGTATGTTTATTGCAGCACTATTCACAATAGCAAAGACTTGGAACCTACCCAAATGCCCATCAATGATAGACTGGATAAAGGAAATGTGGCACATATACACCATGGAATACTAAGGAGACATAAAAAAGGAGGAGTTCATGTCCTTTGCAGGGACATGAATGAAGCTGGAAACCATCTCAGCAAACTAACACAGGAGCAGAAAACCAAACACTGCATGTTCTCACTCATAAGTGGGAGCTGAACAATGAGAACACATGGACACAGGGAAGGGAACATCACACAACAGGGCCTGTTGAGGGGTGGGGGGCTAGGGGAGGGATAGCATTAGGATAAATACCTAATGTAGGTGATGGGTTGATGGGTACAGCAAACCACCATGACAAGCGTGTATACCTATGTAACAAACCTGCATATTCTGCACATGTATCCCAGAACTTAAAGTATAATAAAAAAAATAGTGAACCCATTATCTTTTAATATATAACTTATTTTAATGAAAGTAACTATATTTTCCAAAACAAAAAAGTGAGAAGAGTGGCATTGTTGACACTTTTGCAAATCTCTTTAAAGTCTGAAAGACTTTAGAAAAGACAGTTGGATTCTCGTATCTGCTTCGGCATTCAATCTGTTGGAAAATGCTGTATATGAAGAGAATCTGTCCTCACACAGATATGCCACTGGAAAAGTAAGGAGTATTTTAATAGTCATTTCTGATATTTGTGGATATTTTTTATACTACATCAAAACTTGACAAGTGGTAATTTCTTTTCCTTCCTTCCCTCCCTCCCTCCCTCCCTCCTTCCTTCTCTCTCTCTTTCCTTTCTTTCTTTCTAAAACTTGAGAAGTGGTAATTTCTTTCTTTTCCTTCCTTTCTTTTTTTTTTGGCAGGGTCTCATTGTCAACCAGGATGGAGTGCAATGGTGCAATCATAGCTCACTGCAGCCTCAACCTTGTGGCTCAGGTGATCTTCCCACCTCAGCCTCCCAAGTAGCTGGGACTACAAGAATGTGCCACCATGCCCAGCTAATTTTTAAGTATTTGTAGAGACGGGATCTCACTATGTTACCCAGGCTGGTCTCGAACTCCTGGCCTCAAGCAATCCTCCTGCCTCAGCCTGCCATAGTGCCAGGATTATGGGTGTGAGCCACCACGTCTGGCCACAGGTGTAATGTATTAAAGGTGAGTTGCAATGCGGACTCTGAAACTGAATCAGTGAACTTTTCATACTGTTACATTAAATCCATTGCTCTATATTACATTTTAAATAGATACTTTATCTATATGTACTTTTTTTTTCTTTTTCTTTTTTTTCAGACAGTCTCACTCTGTCGTCCAGGCTGGAGTCCAGTGGCGCAATCTCGGCTCACTGCAACCTCTGCCTCCCGGGTTCAAGCGATTCTCCTGCCTCAGCCTGTAATCCTCAGCTGGGATTACAGGCACCCGCCACCATGCCCAGCTAATTTTAATATTTTTAGTAGAGATGGGGTTTCGCCATGTTGGACAGGCTGGTCTTGAACTTCTGACCTCAGGTGATCTGCCCACCTCAGCCTCCCAAAGTGTTGGGATTACAGGTATGAGCCACTGGGCCTGGCCTATATGTACTTTTGTAACATCATGCATTCGTTATTTGAAAAAATACTGGTTCATGGCTGGGTGTGGTGGCTCACGCCTATAATCCCAGCACTTAGGGAGGCTGAGGCAGGCAGATCACCTGAGGTCAGGAGTTTGAGACCAGCCTGGCCAACATGGTGAAAAATACAAAAATTACCCGGGTGTGGTGGCATGTGCCTGTAATCCCAGCTACTTGGGAGGCTGAGGCAGGAGAATCACTTGAGCCTGGGAGGGAGAGGTTGTGGTGAGCTGAGATCCGCGCCATTGCACTCCAGCCTGGGTGACAGAGCAAGACTCTGTCTCAAGAAAAAAGAAAAAAAAAAGAAAAAATACTGGTTCACTAAGTTATGCAGATCTTCCAAATGTTGACACATTTCACTATAGGATATTTAAAAAAAAAAACCCCAACAGCTAATATCTCCACCCATCTCTTCAGAAAAGTTTAGAAAGTGCTCAAGTTCATAGTGGTGAATACGAGTTTTTCAAAATTCTAATTTACTTATTTATTTATTTATTTATTTATTTATTTATTTTTAAGACAGAGTCTCACTCTGTTGCCCAGGCTGGAGTACAGTGGTGCAATCTCGGCTCACTGCAACCTCCACCTCCCTGCAACCTCCGCCTCCCGGATTCAAACGATTCTCCTGCCTCAGCCTCCAGAGTAGCTGGGACTACAGGCACCCACCACCACTCCTGGCTAATTTTCGTATTTTCAGTAGAGACGGGGTTTTGCCATGTTGGTCAGGCTGGTCTCGGGCTCCTGATGTCGGGTGGTCTTCCCATCTTGGCTTCCCAAAGTGCTGGGATTACAGGTTGAGTCACTGCACCTGGCCTCAAAATTCTAATATTCATTTGAAAACTTGAATTTTATCATTGGCAACAAATACTGTTAGTTGTTTTCCTGGAAGTGACAGTCTTACTTTGTCCATTTTCTAGAAAATGTCTGCCAAATTTCCAACTCTGGATAACCATAGCTTGTCTGTTCAAGGTAAAAATGATGTTCAAACAAAACTGGGGCACGTGTGTGTGTGCATGAGTGTGTGTGTGTGTTTGTATTTTCTAGCTGTGCTCAGTGAAAGAGCCTAGAAGCAATGACATTATAGCAGCAATGAAAACAACTAGCACATAGGTTTTTATTTCTAATGACCACTCTCTACTAAGTGGAACTTGGGCTTTTAGGGGAATGGGTGATTCCAGGGATGGGGCTGGGAAAGTACAAGGTGCCCCTGGGACACAGCACCAGAAAGTAAGGGAAGTCTTAAAAAATGATGAAGAAATGTTAAAAGAATACAGAAACCAGCTGAATCTGAAACAATTTGTGCATCTCTATATAATAATCATTACATAATTCATAGAATAAAAATCAATGAGTTTATCTGATATAAACAAAGTAATAAATGAATAAATGGAGAATAAAAAAGCTATCCCTTATAGCAGAAAGACAAATTTAAAATATATAAGGAATGATAATGATGGAATTAGAAAATTATCATTTGGCGACCATTATAGTAATATTGGCTCAAGCAAGAATAACAAATGAATGTTAAAAGTGGATAGTCTCAAATTATCTCCCACAAGATATTTAATAATTACAAAGAGAAAAACCGTTACTTTACAGTGGAGAAATCTGGTTGAGACCATCTTTTTTTTTTTTTCGAGACGGATTTTCGCTCTGTCGCCCATGCTGGAGTACAGTGGTGCGATCTCGGCTCACTGCAAATCCCACCTCCTGGGTTCATGCCATTTTCCTGCCTCAGCCTCCCGAGTAGCTGGTACTACAGGCGCCCACCACCACGCCTGGCTAATTTTTTTGTATTTTTAGTAGAGATGGGGTTTCACCGGGTTAGCCAGGATGGTCTCGATCTCCTGACCTCGTGATCTGCCTGCCTCAGCCTCCCAAAGTGCTAGGATTACAGGTGTGAGCCACCGCACCCGGCTGCCAATACCATCTTAAGTGAACAAAGTTACTCTCATCAGTGATGAGACATACAAGTATCACATGACTCTGGATAAGATACACTGAGAGGGACACAACTTCAATTGTGTAGTATTACTGCCCAAAATGCATAATCTGAATTTAATAAAGAAAAATCAGAAAAACTCAAAATGAGGGATATTTTAAAAATAAATGGCCTGTATTCTTTAAAAATGTAAAGACGTAAAAGAAAAAACACTGAGAAACAGTTCCAGATTAAAGAAAATAAAAGAAACTTGAAATTTATTATAATGTGTGATCCTGCACTGGATCCTGAACCAGAACCAAAAACTTATTTTCTTTTTCTATAAATAATATTAGGCCAGGCATGGTCGCTCACGCCTGTATTTCCAGCACTTTGGGAGGCCAAAGAGGGCGTATCTCCTGAGGTCACAAGTTCGAAATTGGCCTGGCTAACATGGCGAAAACCCATTTCTACTAAAAATACAAAAATAAGCCAGGTGTGGTGGCACACACCTGTAGTCCCAGCTACTTGGGAGGCTGAGGCAGGAGATGGAGTCTCACTCTGTTGCCCTAGCTGGAGTTCAGTGGTGTGATCTCAGCTTACTGTAACTTCTGCCTCCCAGGGTCAAACAGTTCTTGTGCCTCAGCCACCCAAGTAGCTGGGACTACAGGTGTGATCCACCAGGCCCAGCTAATTTTTGTATTTTTAGTAGAAATGGGGTTTCACCCTTTTGGCCAGGCTGGTCTTGAACTCCTGACCTCAGGTGATCTGCCTACCTTGGCCTCTCAAAGTGCTGAGATTATGGGCATAAGCCACTGTGCCTGGCCTGAAAAAAAAATTGTTTTTTTTGAGACAGAGTTTTGCTCTTGTTGCCCAGGCTGGAGTGCAATGGCGCAATCTCGGCTCACAGTAACCTCCACCTCCCGGGTTCAAGTGATTCTCCTGCCTCAGCCTCCTGAGTAGCTGGGATTACAGGGATGCGCCACCACGTCTGACTAATTTTGTATTTTTAGTAGAGACGGGGTTTCTCCATGTTGGTCAGGCTGGTCTTGAACTCCCGACCTCAGGTGATCTGCCCGCCTCAGCATCTCAAAATTCGGGGATTACCAGTGTCAGCCACTGTGCCTGGCCAAATTTTTTTTTTTTGGTAGAGATAGGGGTCTTGCTATGTTGCCCAGGCTGGTCTCATACTTGTGAGCTAAAGTGATCCTCCCACCTTGGCCTCTCAAAGTGCTGGGATTACAGGTGTGATCCATCATGCCCATCCAAGGTCACAGATGAGATCACAGTACTGTATCAATGTTAAGTTTTAAATTTTGATAATTATACTGTGATATATGTACTCTGTCTTTGTTTTGATGAAATACACAGAAAAATATTTAGGGATAGATTAGAAGATTACGATGGGCCAGGCATGGTGGCTCAGGCCTATAATCTCAGTACTTTGGGAGGCTGAGGCAGGAGGATTGCTTGAGGCCAGGAGTTTGGGACTAGCCTAAGCAACACAGTGAGACCTCGCCTCTACCAATAAATAAATAAATAAATAAATAAACAAACAAATAAACAAATAAGCCAGGTATGGTGGTGCATGCTTGCAGTCCCAGCTACTCAGGCGGCTGAGGCAAGAGGGTTCTTTGAGCCCAGGAGTTCAAGGCTGCAGTGAGTTGTGACTGCACCACTGCACTCCAGCCTGGGCAACAGAGCAACAGTGTCTCTTAAAAAAAATAATAATAATTAGGCTGGGCACAGTGGCTCACACCTGTAATCTCAGCACTTTGGGAGGCCAAGGCAGGCAGATCACGAGGTCAAGAGATCGAGATCATCCTGGCCAACCTGGTGAAACGCCTTCTCTACTAAAAATACAAAAACTAGCTGGGCTTGGTGGCATGTGCCTGTAGTCCCAGCTACTTGGGAGGCTGAGGCAGAATCACTTGAACCCAGGGGGCAGAGGTTGCTGTGAGCCAAGATCACACCACTGCACTCTAGCCTGGGCGACTGAGTGAGACTTCGTCTCAGAAAAAAAAAAAAAATTACAATAGCCTCTTTATACATCTGATATGGTTTGGCTACGTCCCCACTGAAATCTCATCTTGAATTGTAATAATCCTGTGTCATGGCCAGGGGAGGTGGCTCACACCTGTAATCCCAGCACTTTGGGAGGCCGAGACAGGCGGATCACAAGTTCAGGAGTTTGAGACCAGCCTGGCCAATATGGTGAAACCCCATCTCTACTAAAAAACTAAAAAAATTAGCCGGGCATGGTGGTGCATGCTTGTAATCTCAGCTACTTGGGAGGCTGAGGCAGAATCGCTTGAACCTTGGAGGTGGAGGTTACAGTGAGCCGAGATCGTGCCACTGCACTCCAGCCTGGGCAACAGAGTGAGACTCCATTTAAAAAAAAAAAAAAAAATCCCGTGTCAAGGGTGGGACCAGGTGGAGATAATTGAATCATGGGGGCAGTTCTCCCTCCCCACACTGTTCTCATGATAGTGAGTTCTCATGAGATCTGACAATTTTATAAGGGGCTTTCCCCTTTGTTTGGCACTCATTCTCTCTCCTGCTGCCCTGTGAAGAGATGCCTTCTACCATGATTGTAAGTTTCCTGAGGCTTCCCCAGCCATGCAGAACTGTGAGTGAATTAAACCTCTTCATTATAAATTACTCAGTCTCAGATATTTCTTCATAACAGCTTGAGAACAGACTAATACAAAATCTATATCTCTCTATAGAGATAGAAGAAACATAGAGCAAGAGTGAGACAGAGAGTGATGAAGCAAATGTGGTTAGATATGGGTGAAAAGTATGTGGGATTTTGGGGTACTATTTTTTCAACTTTTCTTTAAATCTGATATTATTCCAAAATTAAAAAATCAAAAAATTCCACAAACATATAACATTTTGAACTATTTCCTTCTAAGTATCATATTTATATATTTTGTAAGTATAAAAAGCACATAATTGGGATAATAGTCTTTTTTTACTTAACACTGTGTCTTATTAACTTGATATTGAATCATCAGCAGTTTTCAATATTTAAAATTATTTAAAAACAATTGTTAATGGATGCATAATACTTCTTTGTGTTGAGTGTTTTTTTTGTTTTGTTTTGTTTTTTAATGGAGTTTCCCTCTAGTTGCCCAGACTGGAGTGCAGTGGCATGATCTCAGCTCACTGTAACCTCTGCCTCCCAGGTTCAAGCAATTCTCCTGCCTCAGCCTCCTGAGTAGCTGGGATTACAGGCATGCACCACCATGCCTGGCTAATTTCTGTATTTTTAGTAGAGATGAGGTTTTGCCATGTTGGCCAGGCTGATCTCAAACTCCTGACCTCAGATGATCCACTCACCTTGGCCTCCCAAAGTGCTGGGATTACAGGCTTGGGTCACAGTGCCTGGCATGTGGAGGCATTTTAATTTAATTTATTTAGGGTTTTCCTCACATTATGTTATAAACTCACAGTAAAACCTACAATTAACATATTTTTGCATATATCTTTGTCCATATATTTGATTAGTTACATATCCTCATCTCCTAGAATGAGAACTGCTTTGCTAATTTTTTAAAAATAATTTTTTTACTTTTAGAGGCAGGGTCTCACTCTGTCTCCAAGGCTGGAGTGTAGTGGGGCAATCATAGCTTACTGTAACCTCAAACTCCTGGGCTCAAGCGGTCCTCCTGCCTCAGCCTCCCAAGTAGCCTGGACTACAGGCTCTTGCCACCATGCCTGGTAACTTTTTTTTTTTTTTTGAGACGGAGTTTCACTCTGTTGCCCAGTCTGGAGTGCAGTGGCGTGGTCTCAGCTCACCACAACCTCCGCCTCCTGGGTTCAAGTGATTCTCCTGCCTCAGCCTCCTGAGTAGCTGGGATTACAGGCACACATCACCATGCCTGGCTAATTTTTGTATTTTTAGTAGAGATAGGGTTTCACCATGTTGGCCGGGATGGTCTTGATCTCCTGACCTTGTGAGCTGCCAGTCTCAGCCTCCCAAAGTGCTAGGATTACAGGTGTGAGCCACTGTGCCCGGCCGGGAGTCTTATTTTTTGTGGGCCCTGAAATTTAAGGGAAAAGTCCTAAAAAGTCACTGAGCATGTGGGATGCAGGCTATCTACAGTCTGATGAGGGAGGTTCAGTTCAGCTTAACATTCTCTGGGGTGTACTTTGTGCTGAGACTGGTTCTAGGGACACAGATATGAATCAAACACTGAACCCATCCCACAGGGGCTTACAATTTGGCAATGGATTCATATAAGTAAATAGATACTGACTCTACAGTGATGAGTAGTTACAAATTACAAAGCACAAGGGTTAATAGGAGCATGGAAGGGGTTTTGTGCCTTCCTTTAAACAAACTTTTATATAGTATTTACTTTTTTGTTTTTTTGTTTTTTTTTGAGACTGAGTCTTGCTCTGTTGCTCAGGCTGGAGTGCAATGGTGCAACCTTGGCTCACAGCAACCTCTGCCTCCCGCGTTGAAGTGATTTTCCTGCCCCAGCCTCCCGAGAAGCTGGAATTACAGGCACTCGCCATCATGCCTGGCTAATTTTTGTATTTTTGTAGAGATGGGGTTTCACCATGTTGACCAGACTGATCTTGAACTCCTGACCTCAGGTGATCCACATGCCTCAGCCTCCCAAAGTGCTGGGATTACAGGCATGAGCCACCGCGCCCGACCAGTATTTACTCTTATATCCAAATAGAACATGCATTCATTCCTTCTTCCTTTTTTTCATTCAGTTCACCTATAATTTATTGAGCATATTTACTAGATCAAAGTGAGTGGCAGTGGAGTTGGACAGGAGAAGAGAAATTTAAAAAGCAAAAAGGTAAAATTTATCAGGCTTTGTAACTACTTGCCCAGGAGAAAGAGGCAAGAGTTAAGAATGAATCCAAGATTTTTGGCTTGGGCACCTGGGTGGATGATGGTGCCATTCACCAAGTCAGGAAACGGGTATCTTTTTGGCCTGAATTTTAAAAACTAATTTTAAAGAGCAAAGAATATTTTGCTTGGGGTGCTAGAGCTTAAACTCTGTTGAAAAAAAAATTCTTAGAATATTGGCTTTCTACAGGATGTAGACAGTATAAAAATGAAAGTGGGGAGGTCTACCAGGTTGGGAATAGAGAGACATTTTACAGTTGCTAGCTAATAGTGGAAATCAATGCAAAATTGAGAGTAGGGTAGCCAAATCAATTGACAGAAGGCCAAAGTAGATTAAAATGAACAAGAGATTTACAGTAGAAGAGAGGAAAACAGGTGAGAGACATTTTAGGAGCAGAAGGCAAACTGAAAACGATGGAATGAAATTGTAGCGTATGAAAGGATTTAAAGTGGACTACTCTGATCGGGGAGGAGGTGGTGATGATAAAGGCAGCTGCTTTCAGCAACAAGGAGAGAAAGTGTGAAGCAAGAGGAAACTGGTCTTGGGAACAAATGAATCATCTTCTTCATGTAGTAGCTATGCCCTGGGTTGCATGATTATTCATAAACAAATGCAGGTTTCCTGTGGTGGCAGTGATCTAGGCATGAAAAATACAGTGCTAATATTAGGTTACAGAGTTAATGATCTCAATCAGTAGAAGGGCCCATTTCTCTCGACTGAAAATTTTGTAGCAACAAATGACCCTTACAGCATTTTATTAATATTGCTGAAAGCACTGTTGGGGCATCAGGTTGGGGACTGAAGGGAATCTCATGGTCTACTTACAGCTTTTCCTTAAGTTGGATGTATTTCACATGTAAAATGGTGGTAGCATAGCACCTAACTCATAGAATCACTGCGAGGATGAATCACGGTTTCCCTTAGAGCCCCAGTTTCTCTTGTTATAGAAAGGGTATAGTGATTTTTTTGTGACTCAGGAGTATGTGGCAAAGGCACAGTTAGGATTATACAGGAACAGCTTTCATTAAGAGAGCTACTAGGTGACAGCTTCTCCATGGTGGCTGCTCAATTATTAAATGAATGATTCCTGTAGTTTCTCATTATTATTTATCATCATTAGGCCATAACCTAAGGTAAGGTGAGATTGCCTTATAACATTTTTTATACATAAAAAATACTGGTTGCATGCTGATATCTGCTGTACAATAGAATGTCATAGGATCCAGTGTATGAGGCTCTATTCTTCTGTAGAGGGGTGTTACATAAACCCATTAGTGAAATTTAGGGAAGCTGCACCCAGACTAGGGAGGATGAAGAATGGAGCATCCATCTTTTGATAGGAATATACTTACACACACATACACACACACACACACACAGAGAATGAGAAACAAAACAGATGAGTACAAAATTGAGCCTAAGAAAAAGAACTGGAACCAATAAAAATTGGAACTAGCATTTATTGAGTATCTTCTATGGGCCAGTCTCTTTATCTCCAATCTGCACAACAACCAGCAAGGCAGGCAGGAGAAAACTGAGGTTCAAAAATGTTACATTACTTGCCCAGGGTCATAAAGCTATAGATGACAGAACTGGAACTGGTAGTGTCAGTATGCGTCTGACACCAAAGTCACTACACATTCTAGTATACCACCACTCTGTCAAAAAAGTGTATTTGGAAAATTTGGGGAAAAGAGGATTTGGAGAATTATCTTTCCCTACTTCCCCTTTGACAGTCTTGTTTGTTTTTGGTTCTGACGTTTGCACCCTAGAGGCTGATTGGGATCAAATATGGGGCATCTGTAAACAGAATGATTCCATAGCCCCCACTGTGTAATAATTTCCTTCCTTCAGAGCCTTACTAGGATTCGGCTGGGATGAGGGGTGGAGGTGGGAGAGAAGAGGTTGGGACGGGGAGGGTGTTAGTAAAAGATGGGTGATTCTTTGCTTACCTTTAAGTTGTTTATGAATTTCAGGACAACCCTTTGGCTATTCTCTTCTCTGGCTGGGCATATGTATACATATGTATTTTCATTTTTGTTTTGTGGGGGTGGTGGTTTAGGTGTTAAGGGTTTGGTTGGTATCTGTAGGAAATTTCTGTAATGATCTACACAGTAGATAAAAAAAAAAGTTAAGGTCAAAGACAATTCCTTCGTCTGTTTTGGGAGAGGAGTGTGTGTATGTTTGAAAAAAAGGTTTGTTCTGGGTCACTCTTCTTTCATCCAGACGCATTAAAGGGATTAGAACGGGGTCTCCCCGCCACCCCCGAAGCCGGGAGAGACAAACGAAGGGATTCCCTTACATTCCTGCTCTCAGGTGCGGGTCCGAGTGACAAGAACGTTCACGTACCTTCGGGAGAGAAGGAAAAGGTGCTCGGGTCTGGCGGGGGGCAGGAAACGTCAAGGGTTTGGTGGGAACTGAGGGGCTTCCGGTTCCCGGGAAGTGGAGTCCCCGGCCGGCCGCGGGCCGCGGGCTGCGCAGGGAGCGCGGGGCCCTAGCCGCCCCCAGGCCGCGCTCCTTAGCGTTCCCTGCGGCTCGTGCCCGGCGCGGCCGCCGCAGTCCCGACGCCGTAGCCGGACGTGGGGTCCAGGGGGCGCTGTGGCCCAGCGGCGCCGGCGGCAGGAGCGGCCACCCGACGCTGGAGGCTTCGCTGAGGATCCCCGCCTGCTGCACCTCGGTCGTCCCGCCGCAGCCTTGCGCCCCCGGCCTGGCTCGGCGGCGCTCCTCCGGGATCCGCGTGGCTGCCGCGGCCCGGGCGCCGATGCGGCTGGGCGGGTGCCGGGCCTCAGCAGCTGTAGCAGTAGCAGCCGTAGCCGCAGCTACCGCAGCTCCTACAGGAGTGGGAGGTTTCGCGGTGGCGCCTGGGGCCGCGCCGGTGCCCTCCGGAGGAGGCTTTCGGCTCAGGGACGACCCCCCTGGCCATGCTGAAGCGGAGGCGGCCGCTGCTCGAGGTGAGTGTGGCGCGGCGCGGTCCGGGGCTCGCCCACCTCCCGCCGCTTGTGGGGGCCTTGGCGGCAGCCCTCGGGCCGGGCGGACGGGGCGTCCTGCCACTGCGGCCGCCTCCCCCACTCTGCGGTCCTGGGGCCTCAGCCCTTTCTGCCTGCGTCCCCCGGGAGGCTGAAGGCCGTGGGGGGCGACTAGGCCCCGCGCCGTTGGGAAGCCCTCGCCCCGGCCTCGGTTCCGGCGCGGCCCGGTGTGTGGAGCTGGGGGCCGGCAGGAGCACGGCCGCCTTTCGGGTTTGCACGGGCCCGGGCCGAGCGCAGCCTCTTAGCCTGGGCCCTGCACGTACATCCCAGAGGGAGGTAGATGACGCCTGTTTGCAAACAGCTTTGGCTTCCCCGCGTCCCATACCGAGTATCTCAGAATCCCGGTAGTGGCGGGGGAATGGGGAGGAGAAGAAGGCCAGGGTGAGAATTGGGGTGCAGAGAGTGCGGGACCAAGAGAGCCCGTGGTACTCCTAGAGTGTCATTCATGGATCTGACTTGCTCGAGAACAACCTTTTGCGTCTTATTTGAGGTGAAATTTCATCACCTGCCGGTTGCTCAGCCCAGCCTCCTTGTATTTGTATCTTGTCTCTAAGCGTGGTCTGCCTTGGAGAAAGCCCCATCGCATCTTTGCGATGCTAAGTTTTCTAGATAAACACTCACAGTTATAAAAACGTCTTTTACAAAGGTCTGTCCCCCCCCCCCCCCCCCCCCCCGCCGCCAGAGGAAATATTTTTATGCTTCAGTGTTCGGTACGAAAATGTTCCACTTAAAGAGATCCAGATAATGGTTGGCAAGAGGATTTTAAGTCCTCTTTAAGTGCCAGCTACTCTAATAAATACCTGAAGGAAATGGGACACATACTAAATTTTAGAAATAAAATGATTTGTTCTGATATTAATATTGGAAAATGTTAGTACTTACAGTTTGATACCGTAAGTCAGATGTTTATGTTTTGTGAGAAATGTGATTACAGGTTATTCCTGTTTTCCTGTTATGTGTGTGAAAGTTATAAGACTTATAGGTACTTGCAAAACTTTTATAATCATGAAAAAATATGCTTATTGTAGAAAATTTGGAAAGTATAGAAACGTACTGTGTTGGCTCTTAATAAATAATAATAGGAGAAATCACCCATAATCTCACAGATTATAAACAGTACAGGTTTATAATGGGCTTGTACTGACAGTGATTTTTAAAATTATTTCTGTATATTAGGTTTAAAATTATCTGACTGCTCCATTTTACATTGCCATTTGTATAGGACCTATAAAAATATTTTACCAAATTACATTGGAACCGTAGTTGAATTCATCAGTTGAAACAGAAGAATATGGGTAACTACCTAAAAGATCCCTAACTTAACTTTCTATGCAGCATGGGGTCTCCATGTAGGGAGAAAGTTTGGCATGGTACACGTTTTTGAAGATCTACTGTCTTACATGCTGTAGGCTTGCATTGTTTTTGTCAGATTTTAAGTATTTCTGTTAATTATTGGCTTGATTACCAGTTATTTTGGTAGGTTAATTTAGATTTTTAAAAGTCTAATTCAGGCGAAGTGTGATGGCTAGGCTGAATTGGGAGGACCCCTTGATCCTAGGAGTTCCAGTCCGGCCTGGGCAATGTAAGCAAGATGCCCCTCTCCGAGGCAGGTGGATCACGAGGTCAGAAGTTCGAGACCAGCCTGGCCAATATGGTGAAACCCCGTCTCTACTAAAAATAAAAAAATTAGCCGGGTGTTGTGGCACGCACCTATAGCCCCAGCTACTCTGGAGGCTGAGGCATGAAATCATTTGAACCTGGGAGGCAGACGTTGCAGTGAGCCTAGATTGGGCCACTGACTCCAACCTGGGCAACAGAGCGAGACTCCATTCGAATACAGTTCGAATTCAGTCGAATACAGTTCTCAGTGTGTCCCTAAAGACCACCAATATTAGAATCAGTTGAGAGTGTTTGTTATATATATAACATAGGTATTATATGTAATATATGGATTCTTGGTCCCTTGAATTGAAATTCTAGGGATGACGATGGCCCAAAGAACTTTATTTTTATCAGTCTCCCTGATTCTTAGGCCTACTGAAGTTTGAGAATCACTGATACAGTAAATTTAAAATTAACTAACCTTGCTGAGCCAAAGGAAGGTGTCTGTTTTCTAGCAAAATTACAAATCTTTAGTGGCAATAGTCATTTCTTTTTTTTTTTTTCCCACTTCCTTGCAGCTCCAGCTCAAAGGATGTCATTTCTCGTAGTAAATAATCTTAGAAAGAAAAATGATATTTTGAGGGACAGCTGATCCAATCAGCAACCATTTATTGAGAGCCTCCTGTGATAGCTGTGGTGTGATAGAACACCTCGTTATTTACTTTGGCACTTAATGGACACCAATGTCATTGTCTGTAAAATGCATATACTTCAGTTATTATGCTTACCTTGCAAGGCTTTTAGGATAAATACATCTGAAAAGGTATTACAATCTGTAAAATATTTTTATGCAGTTTTGGCTTTTAAGTGCCAGATCCTGTTGTAGGTATTCTGGGAAACACAAAAATGACCAAGGGCTCTACTAAACTTGTCCTGTGGAAGCAGAATACCTTTAATTAACTGTTACAAGGTAGGTCAGACAAGTGTTGTAATTGAGTGGAACGTACTAAATCTCTGTTTAAGGGGTCTGTGTCTCATCTTGCCCTTTAAGGACATTGATAATAATTTTTATATATGATTATTCCTTTCTCTTCCAATTCCTGATTCAGTGTTTTGTTTAAGGAAATAATTGTTTATTTTGCCTGGTGATAGTTTTGTATTAACTCCTTTAGAAAGGTAGAGTGAGTAGAGATGGTAATTCCTTCCTGTGTTGCTAAGCTACCACCGTTCATTCCATTCAGTAAACTTTTATTTGGCACCTTGTTAACGTGCTAGCCACAGACTGGTTGCAAGGCACAAAGCTTGTTTAAAAGATAATTGCCTGGATTTTAGCTTAAGTTCTTATGTTCCTAAAGGGATGGTGTATATATGTGTGTTTTATGGTTGTTAATTGCATAATGTGGTACAGAGTATGGAGTCGGATGTGAGCAGGAATCCTTACTACACCTCTTAGAGCAATGTGACATTTAGATTCTGAGTTTCTTATGTACTATTGGAGTAACACTACCCCTCCCAGCAAAGTAGAACAGGTTCCATGAGATAAAAGTAACCGAAAGCAATTAGCTCAGTGTTTGTCATGCAGGAGGTGCTCAATAAATGTACATTTCTTTCTTCCTTTTGGGGAAAACAAAAATCAGGCATTGGGATTTCTGCGTGACTTAAAACTTGGTTGCTTTATTTTTTTTAGACTAAGTCTACTTTTGGAATTCTTTGGAATTTTTTTATGGAAAACAATTTCGATCTTAGTATATTTTCCATTTCAGCTTTAGCCAATAAATTAGTATTCCCTTTGTATAGGGTATACTTGTTGCAGATTATTTATTTTCAGTGTTTTACGTTGATCTTTAATTTTACTTTTGTATACTTGACCTGCATTATATAGAGCTACATTCTTGGTACAGTCAGACCTCTGTATCTGTGGGACCTACCAACCAAGGCTCAAAAATATCCACACACACACACATACACACAAAAGTAATCATACAATAATAAAAATAATACAAGTAAAAACCCAAGACAGTATAACAGTTGACTTGCATAGCACTTACATTGTATTTGGCATTGTAAGTAATCTAGATATGATTTAAAGTATACAGGAGGATATGCATAGGTTATATGCGAATACTGTGCCATTTTATATAAGGGATTTGAGCATCCACAGATTTTGGTATCCTGTGGGTTCCTGGAACCAATCCTCCACAGACACAGAGAGACAACTGTATATAATAATCATTGGAAAATATATAGTTGCAGGCACTGAATAGAAATAGTTCACATATTTAGTTTTCAAAAAACTCTCAAATTATTAAATTTACTTAACTGTTTTCAGAACATAGACTTTTCCTTATAAACTGCAGTAGGCAAGAACTAGATTTAATAGCCTGTCAGTCTTTTCTTATAACCTTGGACAAGTTTCTTACCCTCTTTAAGTCTCAATTTACTTTTTTATAAAATGTGACTGATAATGGTCACCTTACAGGATTATTGTGAGTATTAAATGATATAATGGGTAAATCAGAGTTCAGTCCCATGAGTCCTGTTAAATCTGGACTCTGGAAGTGGAAAATATATTTCTCTTGAGTTTTGAAAAAAGAGCTTGAAAGATTGTTAATTTGTTTTTTTGTTTGTTTGTTTGTTTTGAGATGGAGTCTCACTCTGTCGCCCAGGCTGGAGTGCAGTGGCGTGATCTTGGCTCACGGCAAGCTCCACCTCCCGGGTTCACGCCATTCTCCTGCCTCAGCCTCCTGAGTAGCTGGGACTACAGGTGCCTGCCATCACACCTGGCTAATTTTTTTGCATTTTTAGTAGAGATGAAGTTTCACCGTATTAGCCAGGATGGTATCCATCTCCTGACCTCATGATCTGCCCGCCTCGGCCTCCCAAAGTGCTGGGATTACAGGCGTGAGCCACCAGGCCAGCCAGATTGTTAATTATTTATATAGTTTACTAATAGTAAGTAAAATCAGCATGATCCAATTTTGAACTATTAGAGATTGCTAAATTAAGGAGGAACCAAGGTGTCAGTAGAATTAGTATTTGGTTATGGGGTTAGTAGAATACCTTGTGCTTTATAATGGTAAATTTTATTTAATAAAATAATGTGAAAAGTGCTGTTTTTACAGGTTGAGCATCCCTAATCCAAAAGTCTGAAATTCGAAATGCTCAAAGATCCAAAACTTTTTGAGCACTGACATCATGTCACAAGTGGAAAATTCCACGCCTAACCTCGTGTGATGGATCACAATCAAAATAGTCAAAACTTTGTTTCATGTACAAAATTATTAAAAGTGTATAAAATTACCTTTAGGCTATGTGTATAAGGTATATATGAAACAAATGAATTTTGTGTTTAGATTTGCGTCGCAATTCTAATCTGTCCCGAATGCTTCTGGTTCCAAGTATTTTAGATAAGGGATACTCAATGCATAAAGTATTTTCTGTTTTACAAATTAAGTAGTACTTACATTTTTCTTTTAAATTATGGTAAACAGCCCATTTACGGAACTGAAAAAGTTAGAACAGTATTATGTATTCACAGAGTTGTGCAAACATCACTGCTCTCTAATTTTAGAACATTTTAATCACTCCAAAAAGCAGTTTATAGCCATTAACAGTCACTCCCAGGATCTCCCTAATCCTCCTAGTCCTAGGCAACTACTACTTGCTGCCTCTATGGATTTACTTATCTATTCAGGACATTTCATGTAAGTGGAATCATACCATATATGCCTGGTTTCTCTTACTTAGCATAATAGTTTTAGGGTTCAGTAGCAAGTGTCAATACTTCATTTCTTTTTATTGCTGAATAATATTCCATTGTATGGAAATCCCACATTTTATTTATTCATCAGTTGGGGCTCTTTCTACTTTTTGGCTACTATAAATAATGTTGTTAACATACATGTGCAAATTATTGTGTGGAAATATGCTTTCATTTCTCTTGGGTATTTATAGGGATGGAATTGCTGGGCCAAATGGTAGCTGTATGTTTAACCTTTCGAGAACCTATCAGCTTGTTTTCACAAAGTAGCTGCACCTTTTTATATTCCCACCTGCATTGTATGAAGGTTCCAATTTCTTCACATCCTCACCAACACTTGTTATCTGTTTTTTTGATTATAACCATCCTAGTGAGTGTGAAGTGATAATGTAAGGCTCTATTGGTGGTTCATAACTTTTTAATGTTTTTTTTAATAGAAGTGAGGTTTCATTATGTTGGCCAGGCTGGTCTGGAACTCCTAACCTCAAATGATCCACCCACAGCCTCCCAAAGTGCTGGGATTACAGGCATGAGCCACCATGCTCTTGGTTAATAACTTTTATTTACAGTCATTAGGTAAATTGTTGAAGCTTTTACTTGCAGATACATTTGATGATAAGGAATGTTTTTGGCATGAGGATAAAAGCTGTAGGCCAGGCACGGTGGCTCATGCCTGTAATCCCAGCACTTTGGGAGGCTGAGGTGGGCAGATAGCCTGAGATCAGGAGTTCAAGACCAGCCTGGCCAATATAGTGAAATCCCATCTCTCCTGAAAATACAAAAATTAGCTGGGCATGGTGGTGGATACCTGTAATCCCAGCTACTTGGGAGGCTGAGACAGGAGAATCGCTTGAACTGCGGAGGCGGAGGTTGCAGTGAGCCAAGACTGCACCATTGCACTCCAGCCTGGGCAAGAAGAGCGAAACTTCATCTCAAAAACAAACAAAAAATAGCTGTAAACTTTCTAGTTTCCTATTTAGTAAACAGTGAACTCTGGTGGATGGAACTGATTAACCACATTGGGTGGTGATAGGAATGGTGGTGTGAGGACTTCAGCTATATAAAAGGTTGTCTTCTATTGATATGAATATTTCTTTCTTTTTTTTTTGAGATGGAGTCTTGCTCTGTCACCCAGGCAGGAGTGCAGTGGCTCAGTCTTGGCTCACTGCAACCTCTGTCTCCCTGGTTCAAGCGATCCTCCCGCCTCAGCCTCCCTAGTAGTGGGGACTACAGGTGTGCGCTACCACGCCTGGCTAATTTTTGTATTTTTAGTAGTGACGGGCTTTCACCATGTTGGCCAGGCTGGTCTCGAACTGACCTCAAGTGATCCACCTGCCTCGGCCTCCCAAAGTGCTGGGATTACAGGCGTGATCCACTGTGCCCAGCCTTAACATGAATTTTTTTGTTTTGTTTTGTTTTGAGATAGACTCTCGCTCTGTCGACCAGGCTAGAGTGCAGTGGCGTGATCTCGACTCACTGTAACCTCTACCTCCCAGGTGAAGCAGTTCTCCTGACCCAGCCTTCCGAGTAGCTTTTACTATGGGCGCCTGTCACTACGCCCTGCTAATTTTTGTGTTTTGAGTAGAGATGGGGTTTCGCTGTGTTGGCCAGGCTGGTCTTGAACACCTGACCTTGTGATCCGCCTGCCTCGGACTCCCAAAGTGCTGGGATTACAGGCGAGCTACTGTGCCCAGGCAATATGAATATTTCTTAAGAAAAGGCAATTGTAATGCCTAAGTTTAGTTTTTCTTTAACTCTACTGAAGCATTTCTAAAAATTTACAGTCCAGTTTCATATTAACATTTCTAGGCAGTCAGGCATGACAGATTTTAAGACTCGCCATTACCTCTCAATGATACATAATTTTATATAAATACAAATGTGATTGTTTGTCTTATATGTAGAATATCACCCAATATTTTGGTTACTCATTCAAGGTATTAAAGCCTCCCTATGAGGTTTTTTAGGACATAGTTCAAACTCAGCAGTAATTACTTGCTAATGTTTCTAAAGGTTTTTCAAACCAGTTAGGAAATACTACAGGGAACCACTGTGAGAGTAAACAAAGTGCAAGTTTTAGACCTTCATTCTACATGCAGTGGATCACCCACAGTATTTTCCCGCTGAAGTTCACTTTTAGAATCTATAGTGGTGATTTTTTTTTTTTTTTTTAGATGGAGTCTCACTCTGTTGCCTAGGCTGGAGTGCAGTGGCATGATCTCGGCTCACTGCAACCTCCGCCTCCTGGATTCAAGCAATTCTCTGCCTCAGCCTCCCGAGTAGCTGGGATTACAGGCACCTGCCACCATGTCCAGCTAATTTCTGTATTTTTAGTAGAGATGGGGTTTCACCATCTTGACCAGGCTGGTCTTGAACTCCTGACCTTGTGATCCACCTGCTTTGGCCTCCCAAAGTGCTGGGATTACAGGTGTGAGCCACCTGTAATGGTGATTTTGAGCTGAAATTCTTGTTCTGGTTTATTATACAATCCTTTAGTTCCTTTGGATGGCATAATTTCCATATAAAGTTAAAAAAACAGCAGTTCTGGAGCCTTTTTGGTAGGATTAATGAAAAAGTATGCATTTCTGTTTGCAATGTGGTTTGGTTCTTTCCTAACCTTTAATGATTAAGGTTTGATGTTTATCTGTGAGATTTCATTTTATTAAAATGAAGAAAGAGTAAATTGTACATGTTTTTATGATTTGTTTCATAGCCCAACAGAGTCTATGTCAAAATTCTCTTTGTTAAAATAAATTGACTGGGTGTGGTGGCATGTGCCTGTAGTCCCAGTTACTTGGGAGGCTGAGGCAGGAAGATTGCCTGAGCCCAGGAGTTCTGGGCTGTAGTGTGCTATGCCGATTGGTGTCTGCACTAAGTTTGGCATCAGTATGGTGACCTCCTGGGAGGGGGTGACCTCCTGCAAGTGGGAAACCACCAGGTTGCCTAAGGAGGGGTAAACTGACCCAGGATGGGAATGCAGCAGCTCAAAACTCCCATCCTGATCAGTAGTGGGATCATGTCTGAGAATAGCCACTGCACTCCACTCCAGCCTGGGCAACATAGTGAGACCTCATCTCTAAATAAGTAGGTAGATAGATAGATAGATAGATAGATAGATAGATAGATAGATAGGGCCGGGCACAGTGGCTTATGCCTGTAATCCCAATGCTTTGGGAGGCCGAGGTGGATGGATCGCTTGAGGTCAGGAATTCAAGATCAGCCTGGCCAATATTGTGAAACCTGGTTTCTACTAAAAATACAAAAATTGGCTGGGCGTGGTGGTGGGCCCCTGTAGTTCCAGCTACTCAGGAGGCTGAGGCAGGAGAATCGCTTGAACCTGGGAACCCGGAGGGGAGGCTGCCGTGAGCCGAGATCGCGCTACAGCACTCTAGCCTGGGCAACAGGGGAACATCCTTTCTCAAAAAAAAAAAAAAAAAGATAGAACAAGCAATGTCAAAATTTTGTCAAAACATCCTGTCAGGATTTATATAAACTTTAGTCTCCATTTTTCATTTTCAATTGAGCAGGAGAAACAATCCCTAAAAAGTAATTAAAATAAAACACTGCCAGTTTGAAACTTGAACTTCACAATACATCATGTAGGCCTTTTTGTGATTCTGGTGATAATTGTCCCTTTTTTTTTTTTTTTTTTTTTTTTTTTTTTTTTAGTAGTAGTAGCTGAGGTAAATTATTTTTGAAGTTATTGTGAGGTCGCTCTTGGAAATTTCTGCTCAATGTTTAAAAAGCAAGGTTGAGATTCTTTAACCTGGCATATGGCCGTCATGATTTGGTTCCAAGCTGATCATTCCTCACTGCTATTTTTGCATCCGGTTCTTCCATGATTCCAGGTTCATGGAGTTTTTTTGGATTCTTTTACTTTGTATTACTTTTTGTGTAATATAAAAGCCTTCCTTGTAGTGTGCCATCTTTCTGGTATTTCACATATGTTATTTCTAACTCTTACTAAGGCTATTATAAGATCATTGTATTATTATGCGTTTTACAGCTGAGGGAACTGAGGCTTGGAGTGTTTTATTGATTTTCCTAAGCTTAAGCCCACATCCATGATTCAAACTTATATATCAAACTCATATATCTCTGACTGGAAAGTCCACACTTTTTTCATCGTGTGCATCTTCTCGTGTGTCTATGTGTATATGTGTTTTTTTTTAGATAGCGTCTCGCTCTGTCGCCTAGGCTGGAGTGCAGTGATGTGATCTCGGCTCACTGCAGCCTCCGCCTCCTGGTTCAAGCAATTCTCCTGCCTCAGCCTCCTGAGTAGCTGGGATTACAGGCACCCGCCACTACACCTGGCTAATTTTTTGTATTTTTAGTAGAGACGTGGTTTCACCATGTTGGTCAGGTTGGTCTTGAACTCCTGACATCAAGTGATCCGCCCACCTCGGCTTCCCAAAGTGCTAGGATTAGAGGCATGAACCACCGCTCCAGGCCCATCCAGGATTTCTAAAGCATGTTCCCTAGGAGCAAGGAAATGTTCTTCAGTCAAATAAGTTTGGGTTTTCAGCTTACTATATCCCTCAGGTAGAAGTTTGCAAATGCACATTAGTATTCTAAAGACTAAGGAGTAGAAGAAACTTGTTTAACTTTGTTCAGCTATGTATTACCCCAGTTTTTTCTGAGATGGAGTTTTGCTCTTGTTGCCCAGGCTGGAGTGCAGTGGTGCCATCTTGGCTAACTGCAACCTCCGCCTTCCAGGTTCAAACAATTCTCCTGCCTCAGGCTTCTGAGTAGCTGGGATTACAGGCATGCACCACCATGTCTGGCTAATTTTTGTATTTTTAGTAGAGATGGGATTTCACCATGTTGGCCAGGCTGGTCTCAAACTCCTAACCTCAGGTGATCCACCTGCCTCGGCCTCCCAAAGTACTAGGATTACAGGCATGAGCCACTGTGCCTGGCTGTATTACCCAAACTTATTTGGTTGTGGAACCCCTTTTTTCCACATAGGACTTAGTAATTAACACCTTTTACTGATGTAGGTCAACTTTTATCTGTTTTTTAAAGTCTCACCCTCACCATATCCAAGACTATTTGAACTCTCAGATGATAGGTCCTGATTACTTCCTGAAGGTGCTCATTCTGCACATTATTAGAATTTTAGCAGTATTATTTCTTTTTATATTTAGCCAAAAATGTAGCTTTTCCTCTAGTGTATATCCTTTTGCTCTTTTACTCTTTAAAATTACACGGAATAATCACTGTTAATATCTAAAGATGACAAGACAGTATCCTGTCTCCCTTAGCATAGTGATTAAATTACAGGCTCCAGAGTCAAACTGGGTTCAAATTTAATTCTCCTTTCACTTTGTGATCTTGGGCAAATTAATAATTTCTTTGTGCCTCAGTTTTCTCACCTGTAAAATGGACTAACAATAATACATCAGTGGGTTAAATGAATTGATACACATAAAGAGCTAATTACATAGTATATTGGTTCAGGTCTCCTGGGAAGCAGACGTTGAAATGGATATAGTAGTGCAAGAGGTTTTATGGGGTGGAATGCCTGTGAAAGGAAATGGGGAGAAAGCAAAATTGGCTGGGGAGAGCCTCAATCTGTGATGCAGATCTGAAAAAATCTCAGTCAACCTAACTGGGAACTTCAGAGCACATATTGCCTGTTAGAGGAGTCCTGCATGGGCAGAAATGGCCAGATTTTAGTACACCCACCATGTTTAGTCACCAGCTAGAGCTGCCCAAGGAGAGCATGGTCATGACTGGGAAGCTGAGATGAATTCTGGACACGCTGCAGCTGGAGGCTGTTAGCTAACCAAACTCCTTGTACCTGAATGGCAATTCTTTTTTGAAGGAAGATCCAAGTAAGTGACTGCTACAGTCCATTTCTTGTGATGCACAGATCCATGTCTTCACAGTTTCTGAGAGCAGCTCCTCCAAGGGAGGAAATGTAGAAAGAGATTACTGAGACAGGCCTCAGGCTCATCACTGTAGCTGGTCTCAGAGCCACAAGGTTCTAGAGCCATCTCCACTATGTAGTCTAAATTGCCCTTGCCCTCAGCTATCATTTCTGCTGGTGTTGGTTGTTTACTTAGTGGTATGACCCAAACCCTCATTTCTGAGAGTCTGAGAACCATGCCTTTCTCAGACTGGAGTGGTTGCATTTGTCCATTCATAGTCACAACTGGGCAGGGAGCATTAAGTGGTATCCTAGGGGATCATCTGAGTCCCACACATGTTCCTTCTTGTTCCCTTTGTGTAACAGCAGCCCTACTTCCTCCTGAGGATGAGGGTTAATTAATCTTGCCAAGATGGGCATTCCTCTTACTGCTTTCTAGTCCTTGGACACAAGGAATATCCAATATTCAAGCTGCAGCTGTAACTTCTAGTTCATTGTGACCTTTGACTGTGTCTCCTGGCAAAAGTGTGCCCGCTTTGGGTACCAGGACTTCTAACGCCATAGAGCCCCCACATTGCAGAGATAGGAAGCACAAAGTAGATCATTGGGAATGATGGCAAGTAGGGGCTGTTTCTCTTTCCAGTTCTTGGTTCTCAGACTGATGTATTCTTCTTACTGGGAACCTAGCTCTAAATCAGTGCATGTACTGCATACAAGAGGGTAGCACACCATTTTTGTCTCTGAGCTAATACATTAGCTGTACCTTCAGCAGGCCATTCCAATACTCTGTAAGACTGGGTCCTTTTGTATGGAGCTGTTATGGATATAACTACTGGAGCTCATGGTTATGGGCCTACTGCCGCAAATCTTTCACTGTGAAGTGATTTGCTTGGCTGGGTTCCATGTCTGTTGATTAAGCACTGTGTAAGTCCATGTTTAGTGGTACTGGCTAGGTCTCTGTGGACAGGAAAGGCAAACCTATACCTGGAATAAGTGTCTAATCCTGTGAAGATCAATCATTGGCCCATCCAAGATGGAAGAGGCGCAGTGTAGTCAGCTTGCCACTTAATAGTCTGTTGGTCTGCCTGAGGCATAATGCTATATGGAGGGTTGGTGTTGGTCTTTGTTGCTCATAGGTTGGATGTTCAGAGTTGGCCTTGGTAAATGGGAGTCCATGTCTCCTTCTCTGCTTCCATCTCTATTTCTGCCACGGTGACCTCTCCATTTATGTCCCCATCTTGCCACCTCTGGGTGACTGATGTTAGCTAGTTGAGTCATTTTGTCTCCTTGGCTGTTCATTGGCTCTTCTGTATTGGATACTTTCTGGTGGGCGTTAACACATGAAACAAAGATTTTCATACTTTTCATCCACTCCCATATGTTCATTCATTTGCCTTCACCCATACCTCTTGCCCTTGTCCTTCTCCTTAAAGGCCTCTAACCAGTTGGCCAGTCTATTTGCCATTGCCCGTAAGTCTATATATTCTCACCCCAGGCCACTTTTCTTTCTGCATAAAATTCATAACCAGGTGCACCCCTCAAAGTTCTATCTGTTAAGAAGATTTTCCCTTTTCATTGTCAAGGTCACACCTAAGTGTGGCTATAATGAACTTGTTTTTTTCAGTTTGCATTCACATACGGAGCTGACCTACTTATAAGCAAAACTTTGGCTTTTTTCTCCTCCTTAAGTGGGTCATGTAGGATACACCAAACAGCTATAGATGTGAACTGAAGAAGGGGTGCTTGTGTGGTGGGTGCCAGGGAAGTCTTGGCTGCCCGCTTATAGCAGTCTCGTTGTGCCCTTTGGTTTTGTTTCATTTTGATCCTTGATATGCCATTCCTATCTTATAATGGATTGCTGCTGTGCTCACGTGGCTTTATGACCTGGCAAGTCTAGTGAATGCAGCTCATTATGGAAAGTCTGGATACATGGTGCCCAGTGATGAAGCATTCTATCTCTTAACAGGACACAGTTGCACACCAGGACCTGTTTTTCTAATAGCATGGCTTTCCTGCAGAACTCTAGGGGCCTGCATTTTGATTCTCTTCCTTGCTATAAACTCTACATTGCATCTTTTCCCACCATTGGTACCTCCAACAGCATATGTATTGCTTGCACTACAGCCTGGACTTGCTGCAGAGTTGTTGCCCCTACTCAAAACTGGCAGCCTTTCATGTCAACCAGTATATGGGCCAAAGTGGTATTCCTGTGTATAGAATGTGTTACTTCTAGAATCTGAAGGAGCCTACCAGACATTGTGTTTCCTTTTTTGTAGTCAGGGATGCAAGATGCAGCAATTTGTCTTTTGCTTTGGAGGGGATGTGTTGGCATGATTGCGACCACTGGACTCTTAAAACTTCACTGAAATGGTAGATCCCTGAATATTTGTAGAGTTTTTCTTTACCCTCTTTGGAACACATGTCCCTCACCAAGCCCTTCACTATGCTAGCCAGCTCTTGCTCATCTTACAGGATCAACATATATCACTGACGTAATGGATCTATGTGCTGTTTTGAGTCCAGATCTCTGCAGACTGTATTATGATAGAGTGAAGTTAACAGCCTCGAAGCAAAACGATGAATGCATTTTATTGTTTGTTCCACATGAAAGTGAACGGTTTCTGATCCTCTTTTCTGATTAGGATAGAAAGGAACTTATTTGCCATACAAATGGCTGCATGCCATGTACCCAAAGCTATATTTATCTGCTGTAACAAACATACTGCATCTAGCATGGCAATGTGTTCATGGTTGCTACTTGTTTGAGTTTGTGGTAGATCCAGCTGGTTCCTGTAGGGGCCAGACTTTTGAATTAAATGGATATATTTAGGGACTACTGCCCTTGAATCTTTGAGATCCTTAAAGGTGACACTAATCGTTGCCTTTATCTCTCCCCAGTACACAATTTTGGTTTTGATTACACCCAGGGGATGGGTATTTTCCTTTCTCCACTTTATAGTTGCCTGAGTAAATGGCCATAGGTTCCTTTGGGGATGGACTTGGGAATAATTTTACATATGTATATGTGAGTCTAGATCTGAAAACTGGCCCAGGTTCAGGAACTGGGAAAGGGATGGTAGGTTTTTATTGGTGCAATCACCTTCAGCCTCCTGCTTATTCAATTCTTGCCTTGTTTTGATTATATACATTAAGCAGCAATGATTTTGACTACCTGTTTTTTTCCTTATGGCACCATATTCTCTTTTTTTTCTTTTTTTCTTTTTTTTTTGAGACAGGGTCTTACTCTGTTGCCCAGGCGGTAGTACAGTGGTGCGGTCTTGGCTCACTGCAACCTCCACCTCCCGGGTTCAAGTGATTCTCCTGCCTCAGCCTCCCGAATAGTTGGGATGACAGGTGCCCACCACCACACCCGGCTAATTTTTGTATTTTCAGTAGAGACGGGGTTTTCATTATGTTGGCCAGACTGGTCTTGAACTCCTGACCTTAGGTGATCCACCCACCTCAGCCTCCCAGAGTGTGCTGGGATTACAGGCATGAGCCACCGTGCCCAGCCTGCACCATATTCTCTTAACTATCTCCATAGCTCCCTGAAAGTTAAGTTTTACTGGCTGTCTTTCGACATGAATCATAATGGCAACGGTTCACTAGCTTCTGGTGTTTAAGTGCCACCACCTGTCCCCTATTGCTATCAATGAGCCTTTCCTTTAGAGGAGTGCCACCACTGAGCTTCTTAGTGATGCTGGTGCCTTTCTCATCAGTATATTCCTGATGGCTTTGATGAATGGTCTTCTCTCCTCCCGTGGTGTACACAACTCTATCATATCCACTTTCCTGAGCCTTTTAATCCTGTCCACTGCTCTCTGCTATGTCAATTCAGTCATTTCACCCTTAATTAGTTTGGGCCATTATTTTCTCCAGACTCCTAGGAGCCACCCTGACAGCAAGTTTACACCATCTCCCAGGTCCCTGCCACAGTGTTAATTCTCATATCCTGAGACAGCCCCCCTTTCAACCAGTAAACTTGACCTTAGTCTAATGTCCCTGCTTTCTTGATTAAGCACCTTGAAAATCTAGCACTGTGGTTTATGCCAGTCCTGCTCGTTTACTTATACTGGGTAATTCTTGCCATTCTTTTGGGAATTATAGTCTCCGTTCTCCCTTATCAGGTCCAAGATGTCCTTGGCAGGGTTAGCACTAGCTATTATCATGGCATCCAAGAACGCAGATAGGGACAGATCCTTAGGGACCCCCTGTGTTGCCTTGCAGGTGACAGACCTCTGAAGTGTGCTTCTGCGCAGCAGGGAGTGCTAACTCACCCCTGAGTTCAAAGGATTTGGAAATGACAATCTTTGGGGGCAACCATCTCCTAACCTGTCTATCAGGCCTCTAGGTTTTCTAAACCAGGATCCTGACCTTGGCATAACAAGCCTGCCTTGGCTGAGCATTCAGTCATCGTGAAGCAGTGGTCTGTAGCCATCCAGAGTTTGTTTTTCATCTTTTACTGCCTTCCATGGTAGGTGATAAGGACCTGTTTGTGAGCTATTAAAGAGCCCTCTGGCCTTCACACTTAGTTTTCAGTTGTTCGTTAGCTGCTTTCTAGGGAGCCAGGGCAGTCTAACAGCTAGCCAACTCTATTGTTCTTGTATATTTTGTGTTCCCCTTCCCAAATATCTGAATGTTTATACCAGTTTGAGTGTTCATCTCTGGGAACATTCTTCCAAGTCACAACTTGTGTGTTAACAGTTGGGCCACCAGCTTGTGTCAGGGCCTCTCATGCCTCACGTACTACCTGGGATGAGATCTTCATTGTCAGTCAGGCAATAAGTTACCTAGTTCCTAAGCCTTGTCTTACCTTCTGCTTTCTCAGTCAATTTCTGGTACCAGCTGTGCCAGTTTGAGTCCTTCAGGAAGCAGCTGCTGAGACAGGAATATAAGAGATACATGAGGTAGGAGAGGACTTCTGTGAAAGGAAAGGGAGAGGGGGCACAATTGTCAGGGAGAGTCTCAAAGTGAGATGCAGGTCTGACAGAGTTTCAGACAACACAGTGAAGACTCAAACAAAAATTGTTCATTAAAGGAGTCCTGCATTGGACAGAAATGGCCAGGCCTTAGTGCTTATGTTATGAGCAGTCATTGGGTGGGGCTGCCCAGGAAGAGTATGACTTCAGCTTGAAAGCTGGGCATCCTGAAGGGACTGCAGTAGGAGGCTGTCAGCTAACTGTGCACCTAGAAGCTGGTTGGAAAGTTATTTCATAAAGGTTGATATCAGCGACATACCTCCATGGCTGCCACATGTAATAAGCAAATGTTAGGTATTATTGTTAGGATGATTTTGATGACGTTTTTCTTTTTCCTTTTTTTTTTTTTTTTTGAGACAGAGTCTCACTCTGTCACCCAGGCTGGAGTGCAGTGGCGCCATCTGAAAGCTCCACCTCCCAGGTTCACGCTATTCTCCTGCCTCAGCCTTCCGAGTAACTGGGACTACAGGCGCCTGCCACCACGTCTGCTAATTTTTTTGTATTTTTAGTAGAGTCGGGGTTTCACCGTGTTAGCCAGAAAGGCCTTGATCTCCTGACCTCGTGATCCGCCCGCCTCAGCCTCCCAAAGTGCTGGGATTACAGGCGTGAGCCACTGCGCCCAGCCAGAGTTTTAACAGATGTATTTTAAATACATGTTTTATAGGAATCCACAAGTTTTTCATCTCTAAAAAATGACTTAATTTTTAGGGCTCAAAAATTCCGTTCTTCAAAAGAAATGTCCAAGTGTTTTCTTTTTTTTTTTTTTTTTTTTTTTTGAGACGGAGTCTCGCTCTGCCGCCCAGGCTGGAGTGCAGTGGCACGATCTCAGCTCACTGCAAGCTCCGCCTCCCGGGTTCACGCCATTCTCCTGCCTCAGCCTCCCGAGTAGCTGGGACTACAGGCGCCCGCCACCGCGCCCGGCTAGTTTTTTGTATTTTTTTAGTAGAGGCGGGGTTTCACTGTGTTAGCCAGGATGGTCTCGATCTCCTGACCTCGTGATCCGCCCGTCTCGGCCTCCCAAAGTGCTGGGATTACAGGCTTGAGCCACCGCGCCCGGCCCCAAGTGTTTTCTTTTACAGCTTCAAATTTTCTGCATTTAACTACTTGACTGTAAAAGAGCTGTAAAAGAAAACATGACATGACTGAACTACTTCATGTGTTACTGTCTTCCTCAAAAGAAAGTTTAAAAAGGAGTTCTTCCTAAATGTGGATCTCTAATACAATATCTAACACAAAAGAAGCTTTAAAAAGATAATTTCTTACTTGATTAGCTAGGAGTTTTTCTTAGTAAAAGCAAAAAAAGAAAATTTACGAAGCATAACACTAGGGTTCCTCTTCTACTCAAGATGTTTACTCAAAATGACGACAGTTACATCTTTAGGAGTATAATGTAGATACTAAATAAACCAATTTTTTTTTTTTTTTTTTTAAAGAGTAGGAAGAATCAGAAGCTTGGGGAAATCCAGAATTAAAAAAAAAAAGAGAGATAGAAAAAAGAAAATAGAGAAGAAAAAAATGTCCTTCATTGCAACCATTTCATTGTCAATAGTGTCTTGGGCTGTAGGAATGAGATCTTGATTGTGATCTGTATTGACTATAATAAGGAGAAGGTGATTATCTTCTGTACTGATAATCATAGTCTTCATGTCTGTCATATTCACAATCATACCCGCTATCATAGTGAGAATCTGAACGTCTGCCACTGTCTTCACTGCCACCTTTACCACCACCTCCACCACCACCACTATGAGTTGTTCTGCCCATGTAGATGCCCAGTGTAAGTGTGTGCCTTCTCTTGGTAATAGAATAATCTACCCGAATTTCTTCTATCATCCAGCTCTGTTCTATTTGCCCTTACCATAGCCTCCTTTGAGTCATCTATTCTCTCAAAGTATACAAACAAATCCTCGAGATCACCCAGTTTGTTGATTTTAAACCACATTGGCACCATTCAAAGGTCCATATCGAGAACATACTTCACGAAGATCTCTCTCTGTTATGTACAAACTAAGGCCAGACACTCCAAGGCAAGTGCTGGGATCTGAATTTGCCCTTCTGCCAGTATGTCTTCTCTGGTTAGACATTGGAGAATAACTTTGGCTCCTTCACTGCCAGTATTCTGGTGTATATGATCTACTTCAAGATCGTCTCCTGTCAGAGAGAGTGGGATCTGGATCGAGTGTATAACGTCGATGAGAATGCCTCCTTGACCTCGATGTTGATTTTGATCTTGATGGAGAATGGGATTCAGAGTGTTTGGAAACACTTGAAGGACTGTGAGATCCTGACCGTCTCTCCAATTTTACATGAGCAGGAGTTCCTGTTGGAGATTTTGACTGAGAGTGAGACTCATTTACTTAATCTAGGATCCATTTATTCTTCCAGATTCTTTTAATTCTACTTCACTCTTACTTTCTATTTCTCTTCATTCTTGAGTTTTTTGCTTTTTGTACTTGGTGTGTTCTTCCCCAATTCAAACAATTCAAAATACCCTTAAAAAAATTCAAGTGCTTCTATCCAACCAATCTTCTGTTTAATTTTTCCCCCATTCAATTTTAACTTTCTGATCTGTAATACTTTACATTAGCCTTCTTTTATCTTGATTTATCTTCCGCATTCTTGGAAAAAGCTCTTCAATTTCTTCATGAACATTATGCCCTTGAAGTTGTTCTTCTCTACATCACTTATGTCAATGAGGCGCTCCCCAAAACTAAATAAGAGACAAGTCTTGGCTCAAGGGCTGACGGCCTAATCGACCCACTGACCGAACTGTGGGAGAGAGGAAAGATTTGGCAACAATGGCCGCTCCACTCCACTCCCACTCGGTTGCAGGCTCCAGCAAAATGGTGCTGACCTATTTTATTTTTATTTATTAATTTTCTTTTAGTTTAGGTCTGTTAGAGATGATTTAGTTTAGTATTCTAATATTCTAATTTGGTTAGATCTTTCGAATACTGATTCTTTGATCCAGCAGATTCAGCTGTCATAATTTTCTTTATCTCCATCACGTATTTCATTGTACCATAAATGGCCACATCCAAATCATTAATAAAAATGTTAAACAGGACTAGGTGCGGTGGCTCACATCTGTAATCCCAGCACTTTGGGAGGATCAGTTGAGCCCAGGAGTTCAAGACCAGTGTGGGCAACATAGTGAGACCTTATCTAAATTATTTTTTTAAAAATGTTAAATAGGATAAGTCCAAGAATCAAGCTGTAGGCCATGCCATTTGCAGTGTGCCTTCAGATGGATAGATATTTATAGTCAACACTGTTCAGCCTGTTAGAAATTGACCATATTGAATATGACCCACATTTCTACTTTTTTTTTTTTTTTTTTTTTTTAAGACAGAGTCTCACTGTTGCCCAGGCTGGAGCATAGTGGCTCAATCACTGCTCACTGCAACCCCCGCCTCCTAGACTCAAGCCATCTTTCCACCTCGGTCTCCCCAGTAGCTGGGACTATCGGTGCCCACCACCACACCCAGCTAATTTTGTTGGTTTTTTTTTGTAGAGACGGATTTTCACCATGTTGCCAGACTGAATTTCTACATTTATTGCTTAAGACACAATGAGTATATATCTTTTTTTTTTTTAGATGGAGTATCATTCTGTAGCCCAGGCTGGAGTACAGTGGCACGATCTCGGCTCACTGCAACCTCCACCTCCCAGGATCAAGTGATTCTGCTGCCTTAGCCTCCCGAGTAGCTGGGATTACAGGCATGCACCACCACGTCCAGCTGATTTTTGTATTTTTAGTAGAGATGGGGTTTTACCACGTTGGCCAGGCTGGTCTTGAACTCCTGACCTCCAGTGATCCGCCCGCCTCAGGCTCCCAAAGTGTTGAGATTACAGGCATGAGCCACTGGCCCAGCTGACAATGAGTATATATCTTTATACATCTATCTGCTGTCTGCCTGTCTGTCTGCGCCTAGCTGACAATGAGTATATATCTTTATACATCTGTCTGTCTGTTCGTCCGTCCGTCCATCCATCCATCCATCCATCCATCCTTTGCACATACCCACCAGACCAAGGCTAACAAGGCATTGAAGCAGAAAAGGAAATGAAGCTATTTGGCTGTAGATGATTGCTGCTTTCACTTCTAAGTAAGTGCTTGCTTTTGGCTTTTATCTGCCAGTAATCAGCTGGGTGATCTTGGAAAAATGACTCAGCCTTTCAGGATTTGAGAATCTTAGCAATAAAATAATATGATTGGGAAGTTTGTAGAGACAAAGCAGAATGGTGGCTGTCAGAAGCTGTGGGGAAGGGGAAATGGGGAATCACTGTTTATTAGGTAGAGAGTTTCAGTTTGGGGAGATGAAAAAGTTCTGAAGATGGATGGAGGTGGTGGTTGCACAACTGTGTGGACACATTTAATGCCATGAAATTGCACACTTTTAAAAATAGCTAAAACGGTAAATATGTATATTTTACCACAATAAAAAAAAGAAATCCAGAAAATAAATTAAGAGTAGGCTGGTATTGAATAATAGTAACAATAATGTTAAGGAACCACTGCCTGTCTTGTTTTTAATTATATAAATATAATAAAAAACTCGTATCAGGCTTAATGGTGAAATACTGAAAGAATTTTTATTTAAGTCAGAAACAAAAGAAAATGTCCACCTTCACCATTTTTGGAGGAACTATCAGTGTAATTGTCTTAGAGAAGAAAGAAAGATCATTAGAAAAAGGCAAGTGATTTGGTGGAGGGGCCTCATTGAGATCTTTCAATATGAATTAGAGAAATGAAGGGGAAGGATAATGGGACCCCTGAACAGTCTGTGAGGGAGTGTTGTGTGTGTACCTGCATGTGTACATGCATGTGTGTGTATAGAAGGGAACAGAATAAATCAGTTGAGACCTGGGGAAAAATATGATTGAATTACATGGCCTGCAGAATCACCATTGAGAATAGGTAAATGGGAGATAGAAGGCAAGTTTATGGAATGTGTGTATCTGAACTTTTCTATATGCTGCTTCAATCAGAGCACTTTCCTGTGAGCTCCTACTGGGATTCTGCAGTTAATAGAGGTTTTGCTGTTAAGAGTTTAGAACCATTGGCTTAGAACTCTGGATTCTTCTGGCAGAAAAGTTTACTATTTCAGGTTGATTTCAATAGTTAGTGGTCAGCATAGTTCCTAGAACATAGCAAAGTGATTGAAATTGTCAGAACAATCATTGAAGAGATGGGCATATAAATAATAATAGCAAACTTTGTCTTCTAGACTGTGTCATCAATTATTGGAAGATTGGAATCATACCTTGTATCCTACTTAGCTCCTCTTCTTTGAATCTCCTTCTGCTATTCGTGTTCTGTTTTAATGCCCTCTTTTCTTTGAAGTAACAATAGTTATGTGGAAAAAGGGGTGAGTTTGCATACTGTCACACTTTAGTATGCAGTAGAAGTGCCTTCTTCATATTTCCATTTTGTCACACAGAATAGTAAAAAGACCTTTCTCAAGAGTTGAGATTTAACAAAGTTAATAATTTTTATTGCTTCATCAATCAAGTGAAACTGACATTTTAGAACAACTGAGAGTGCATGGCAGTGAAGAATAAGACTACCAGTATAGTTTGGTATTGCTGCCTTGATTGGTGCTAAGGTGCAAGCAGTCCTACCCATCATTGCTATTGCACTTTCACTCCAGTTGTCAGCATGGTGAAAAGGGCATACATACTAAGATGTGGATTCCCATGAGTCTGTGGACTACACTTTGAGAATCACTGGAGTAATCTGAACTTATCCCATTTTTTCTTTGAATGTTGCAACCTGAACTTTACCTCATAAGATTACCTAGCCTGTTTAAAAGTTTTTATAAATTCAACAACCTGGTTAGATAAACTATTGAGTGTTTAACTGATCTCATCATTTAAAAATGTTTTAATAATACAGTGCTTAATCTATACCCTTCATGGTTTTTCATCTGAACACTTTATTGTTTGCTCATACGTACTAATTCTACCCTGATGATTAAAAACAAAAAGGCTGGGTGCGGTAGCTCATGCCTGTAATCCCAGTGTGAGGAGGCCAAGGTGGGAGCATTGCTTGAGACCAGGGGTTCAAGACCAGCCTGGACAACATCTGGTCCCATCTCTACAAAAAACAAAAAAGTCAGGCATGGTAATATGCACCTGTAGTCCCAGCTGGAGGCTGAGGTGGGAGGATCACCCGAGCCTGGGGAGGTCAAGGCTGCAGTAGCTGTGATAATGCCATTGAACTCCAGCTTGGGTGACACCAGATCTTAAGAAAAGAAAAAAAAAAGTTTTAAGGCTTGCCTTTCATACTTCTTTACTCTGAACAAATCTTTTTTAAAAAATGTAGCAATTGATCTTTATAAAAAATAATTCCCTTTAGCTTAAGAAAAATTATGTATTGAATATGATTCCAATATAATTAAAAACATTTTTCAAAAGGAGTCATAAAAAGAAATGTCTGCTTTATTAAAGTTGCAGATTAGTACAAACACATGATATCAGTAAGAACTCTGCCAGGCCGGGCGCGGTGGCTCAAGCCTGTAATCCCAGCACTTTGGGAGGCCGAGGCGGGCGGATCACGAGGTCAGGAGATCGAGACCATCCTGGCTAACATGGTGAAACCCCGTCTCTACTAAAAATACAAAAAACTAGCCGGGCGTGGTGGCGGGCGCCTGTAGTCCCAGCTACTCGGAGGCTGAGGCAGGAGAATGGCCTGAACCTGGGAGGCGGAGCTTGCAGTGAGCCGAGATCGCGCCACTGCACTCCAGCCTGGGTGACACAGCGCGAGACTCCGTCTCAAAAAAAAAAAAAAAAAAAAAAAAAAGAACTCTGCCATTGCCAGGATTGCTATAATTTAGGCCTCTTGTTTCTAAGTCCTCAGGCTACTGCAGTTGCTCTGTGCATCACATTACATAGCTCACCTTCTGTTTCCCGTTGAAGATAAAATGAGGCATAGGATGTGCAATGATCTAACGTTAGGTGCTTCCTTGACCTCATCAATCTTGGTGGATAAATAAGAAAAATACGTTTTAAGCTTTGAAGCATGATTTCAAGCACTTGATAATGTTTCAGTAGTAGTCTTGGTAAGTGGGAGAAGCCAGTGATTTGGCCTGCCTTGGATGGATAAATGAAACTGCAGGTTGCCATGAAGACCCGTCTCACTTAGAGCACATGAGATACATATGAATCCTCGCCTTGGTCATGTTCTAGAGGTGAATATTAGCATAGATCTAAAAATAACCTACCCTTTTACCCTGAGAAATGATGCCACAGTCACTTGTAGAGTACAAAAACATATAAAAATCTTGCCACATGTTGGTTACAGGACACCCACTTCTCAGAAGCACCTCATCAGAAAGCACATACGAATCATCAACTGTCAGTGCTTTAATTTTGATGTGAAGCCAATAAAGAGTACAGTAATACTTTTGATTCTGCATATCCAAACAAAGTCACAGCAACAAGCAGATGAACTAAAGATAACTTTAAGGGAGCCTTTATGATACCAGGTCCAAAGCAATGACCTCTCAGCATGCAGACAGCAGAATCACAGTTGATCTTTGGAACATTTAGATCCTGTGAGATGCTTGCAGCAAAAATCTTTGTTTCTGTAGCTTTTTGGAGAAGAGGAAAATAAATTTAGGATTAGTGAAATATTTTCAGCAGGCTCTTGAAAGGAGTTAGAAGTAAGTTGCATTATAGTATTATATGCATTTTGTCATTGTGTAGATCATAGAGTGGTTTCTTTGTGAAATTTGGGGCTTCCTTGGGAGTGAGGAGGGACTGCTTTCTTTTAGTATACTCATTATTTAAGAAAACTCATTAAAATCTGTCATAAAGCAAATTTGAAAATATAAACAAGTTTGTGTTACAGATTAGATTCCTCCTCTTCCTCCTCCTCTTCTTCCTTCTTCCTTCTTCTTCCTCTTCGTCTCTCTCTTTGTCATCTAGGCTGGAGTGCAATGGTGTGATCTCAGCTCATTGCAACCTCTGTTGCTCAGGTTCAAGCAGTTGTCCCGTTTCAGCCTCCTGAGTTGCTGGCACTACAGGTGCACGCCACCACACCCAGCTAGATTTTGTATTTTCAGTAGAGACAGGGTTTCACCCTGTTGGTCAGCTGGTCTTGAACTCCTGACCTCAGGTGATCACCTGCCTTGGCCTCCCAAAGTGCTAAGATTACAGGCATGAGCCACTGTGCTTGGCCCCCCCTTTTTTTTTTTAGCAACAGGGTCTTGCTCTGTAGCTCAGGCTGGAGTGCAGTGGCTCAATTGTGGCTCACTGTGGCCTTGACCACAGGCTCAAACAAGCCTCCCATCTCAGCCTCCCAAGTAGCTGGGACCACAGGGACACACCACTGTGCCCGGCTAATTTTTTACTATTTTGTAGAGACAGGGTCTTCCTATGTTGTCCAGGCCGGTCTCGAACTCCTGGGATCAAGCAATACCTCCTGCTCAGCCTCCCAGAGTACTAGGATTACAGGTGTGAGCTACCACACCTAGCCAGATTAGATTCTTTAAAAGCAAATTCTAGATGAGGCATCAGGTTTCTTTTAATGTATTGAAATTTTGCTGTATTGATTTTTGCTGGAAATAAGTGGCAGTTGGCCAACCCTAATCTGACCCCCCCTGGAAACTCCTTCATCATCTGCTACTCTTTGCCTCCCTTAATCTGTGCTTTGTTCTTGCTGTTCCTCTGTTTTTAACTACCTTCCTCTGAATTCTCAAGATTACTCCCTGACTTCCAGATCTTGATGTGGCTCAGTGAGACTTTCTCTGGCTGCCTTATTATGACCCCTAGCCGAGTGCTGTGACTCAGGCCTATAATCCTAGCACTTTGGGAGGCAGAGGCAGGCAGATTGCTTGAGCCCAGGAGTTTGAGACCAGCATGGGTAACATGGTAAAACTCAATCTCTACAAAAAATAGAAAAAACTAGCCAGGCGTGGTGGTACACGCCTGTACTCCCAGCTTGGGAGGCTGAGATGTGAGGTTCACCTAAGCCTAGGTGGTCAAGGCCGCCATGAACCATGATTGTGCCACTGCTCTCCAGCCTGGGTGACAGAGCGAGACACTGTCTGAATAAAATAAAATAAATTTGTAACCTTCAAATTTTCCTTTCCCTTTCTTTATTTTTCATCTTAACACATCATCTAGCATATCATATATTTTACGTTTATCTTGTTTATCATTCATTTCCATCCATTAGAATGTAATCTCTGAGGGCTCGGGTTTTGCCTGTTTACTTGCTCTTTCATCTCCAGTGCTTATACTCAAATTCAGCAACCTTGTTAGATAAACTCCACTGAGTGTTTAACTGACTTAATTATTTTAAAATGTTATAATAGTAGAGGGCTTAATCTGTACCCTTGATTGTTCAAGGAACACAGTATCCAGGTGCTCAAGTATTGGTTGAGTGAATATTTATAAAAATATGAATTATGTGGAGATTTTTATTGTAATTATGTTGTAATGAGATTTGACCCCAAAACTTGCTATTATGAAGTATTTGTACCCTAACTCCTTGCTGTCCTCTTATTTTCAACTTGATCTAGGCCTATAGTAAGCTAATATATTTTTTGAATGGATTCGTCAATCAGTAAACCTCAATTTTTTTCCTGCAGAAATATATTTTTGTTATATGATGTAACAGTTATATACATTGAAACAGCCAGTAATTCGTTTTGACCTTTTGCAGATTTTACTTAAGATTTTGAAAAATTTTATTGCTGTTTTTAAAAAAATTCTTCCTATCCTTGTTTAATAGTTCAAAGCTTTTCAGGACGTCTTCTCAGATAATTCTAAGCTATAATAATTGTTTCCTCTTAGTTTTTACAACATTAATTTATGAACATAGTATTATTTGTAAATCCATTGCACCATTTATTCATTTAACAACACTTATTGACCCGCTTACTCTAATTTGCTGGCATATAGTTGCTCATAGTAGCCGCTCATGATCCTTTGAATTTCTGTGGTAATCAGTAATAATGTCTCCTTTTTCATCTCTGTTTTCGTTTGAGTCTTCTCTCTTTTTTCTTAGTTTGGCTAAAGGTTTGTCAATTTTATTTATCTTTTCAAAGAAACTGACATTTGTTTCATTGCTCTTTTGTATTGTTTTCATTTCAAGTTCATTTCTTTCTTTTTTCCTTTTTTTAATTTTCAAATTCATTTATTCTCTGATCTCTATTACTTCTTCTAATTTTGGGTTTGGTTTACTCTTGCTTTTCTAGTTATTTAAGATTCGTCATTAGGTTATTTATTTGAAGATTTTTCTTTTTTGATGTAGGTACTTATAGCTATAAATTTCCCTCTCAGTACTGCTTTTGCTGTATCCCATAGGTTTTGGCATGTTGTGTTTTCATTATTATTTGTTTCAATAAAATGTTCAATTTCCTTACTGGCCATTCAGGAGTATATTGTTTAATTTCCATGTGTTTATATAGTTTCCAAAATTCCTCTTGTTATTGATGTGTAATTTTATTCCCTTGTGGTCAGAGAAGATGCCTGATATTATTTCCATGTTTTTTGAATGTTTTAAGGCTTGTTTGTCACCTAACATATGGTCTCTGCTTGAGAACGATCCACGTGCTGAAGATAAAAATATGTATTCTGCAGTTATTGGATGAAATTTTCTGTAAATATCTATTAGGTCCAGGTGTTCTATAGTGCAGATTAAGTCCGATGTTTCTTTTTTCTTTTTTGAGATGGTGTCTCGCTCTTGTCGCCCAGGCTGGAGTGCAATGGCACGATCTCGGCTCACCACAACGTCTGCCTCCCAGGTTTAAGCACTTCTTTTGCCTCAGCCTTCCGAGTAGCTGGGATTACACGCATGAGCCACCGTGCCTGGCTAATTTTTATATTTTTTAATAGAAATGAAGTTTCATCATCTTGGCCAGGCTGGTCTTGAACTCCTGACCTCATGATCCACCCGCCTTAGCCTCCCAAAGAGCTGGGGGCATGAGCCACCGCACCCGGCCCAAGTCCGATGTTTCTTTGTTGATTTTCTGTCTGGGAGATCTGTCCAATACATGACCCATGTACTCTCTCAAGACCATGTTTAAGTGCTAGATATAGAAAAAGGAATAAGACATCTGTGCCATCAAGGAATTAGAGGACTAGTTGGGAAGGCAAATATGTAAATGAGTAAATACACCAAATTCTGTGAAGATGATCAATTCCATCTGGAGAGATCAAGGAAAGCTTGACGGAAATGATGACACTTTAGGCTACTTGGGCATATCTGGGCTTTTTTTTGTTTGTTTTTGAGACAGAGTCTCGCTCTGTCACCCAGGCTGGAGTGCAGTGGCGCGATCTTGGCTCACTGTAACCTCCACCTTCCGGGCTCAAGTGATTCTCCTGTCTCAGCCTCCTGAGTAGCTGGGACCACAGGTGCCTGCCACCACACCTGGCTAATTTCTGTATTTTTAGTGGAGACAGGGTTTCACTGTATTAGCCAGGCTGGTTGCAAACTCCTCACCTTGTGATCCACCTGCCTCAGCCTCCCAAAGTGCTAGGATTACAGGTATGAGCCACCTCACCCAGCCTATTTAGCTTTTAGAAAGATTATTTTGTTGTCTGTGTAGCAGATGGGTTGGACAAGGGCCAGAATGGATACAGGGTTATCATTGGGGAAACTATTGAAGAAAACAAAGCCAGGGAAGATAATATAAATTAGAGTAGCAACATCTAGAGTGGATAGGAAGGGGTGGATTCAAGAGATAATTACTTATTTATGAGACAGAGTCTTGCTCTGTTACCCAGGCTGGAGTGCAGTGGTGTGATCATGGCTCATTGGAGCCTGAACCTTCTGGCCCAAACAATCTTCCTACCTCAGCCTCCTGAGTAGCTGGGACCACAGGCATGTGCCACCATGCCTGGCTAATTTTTTTGTTTTTTGTAGAGACAGGGTCTCCCTTTGTTGCCCAGGCTGGTCTTGAACTCCTGAGCTCAAGCACTCCTCCCTCTGTGGCCTCCCAAAGTGCTGCAATTACAGATGTGAGCCACTGTGCCTGGCCACGAGAGATATTTAGGGTTTGAATTGTTAGGATTGATTGGTGGATAGAGTGGTTCTTAAATGTCTGGGTTTGGATGATGGAGTGTATCATTCAGGCTTAGATGAGAAGATGGAGTGCAGAAGATATGCTAGGTGTTAGGGAGTAGTTAAAGCCACAAGGTTGAATGAGATCATCCAGTGAAACCATGTAGAGTGAAGAGAGAAGAGGTCATGAGAGAGAACATGAGACTGGATAAAAGTCACATTTAAGGCTGGGCATAGTGACTTATGCCTGTAATCCCAGCACTTTGGGAGGCTGAGGTGGGCAGATTGCATGAGGTCAGAAGTTTGAGACCAGCCTGGCTAACATGGTGAAACCTGTCTCTACTAAAAATACAAAAATTAGCTGGGCGTGGTGGTGCACGCCTATAGTCCCAGCTACTTGGGAGGCTGAGGGAGGAGAATCTTTTGAACCCAGGAGGTGGAGGTTGCAGTGAACTGAGATTGTGCCACTGCATTCCAACTTACGCAACAAAGCAAGACTGTGTCTCAAAAAAAAAAAAAAAAAAAAAGGTCACATTTAAGTGACACGGTGGAATAAAGTCCACAAAAGGAGACAGAAAGAAAAGTACAGGAAAATCAATAGAAAGTATCACGTTTTTATAGGAGCAGAGGAGGAGAGTTTTAAAAAGGAATGTTCCTGTGGATAGGCTAAATAAGAAGGATTTAAAGTGTCTATTGGGGGCACAACTGGCTTGAGCGATTGGAAACAAGATGCAGGACCCCAATGCAGACACTGAATGGAATGACATCTTACACAAAAAGGGCATCTTACCCCCCAAAGAAAGTCTGAAAGAATTGGAAGAGGAGGCAGAAGAGTAGCAGCGCATTGTCCAGCAGTCAGTGATGACAACATGGGAAGGTACGACTTTGGAAGAGCTGGAGGATCATGAAGACGAGTTTTATGCAGAGGATGTGCATGCTATTGAAATGTATAGACGGCAGAGACTGGCTGAGTGGAACGCAACTAAACGGAATAATAAATTTGGAGAAGTTTTGGAGATCTCAGGGAAGGATTCTGTTCAAGAAGTTATCAAAGCCGGTGAGGGCTTGTGGGTCATCTTGCACCTTTACCAACGAGGAATTCCCCTCTGTGCCCTGATAAATCAGCACCTCAGTGGAATTGCCAGAAGTTTCCTGATGTCAAATTTATCAACGCCATTTCAACAACCTGCATACCCAGTTATCCTGATAGAAATCTGCCCATGATATTTGTTTACCTGGATGGAGATATCAAGGCTCAGTTTATTGGTCCTCTGGTGTTTGGCAGCATGAACCTGAAACTGTTCAGTGAAAACTCTTCTAGTGAAAACTGTCTGAATCTGTAGCAATTAAGACGGACCTGGAGGAAAACCCTAAGAAGCCAATCGAAGATGTATTGCTGTCCTCAGTGCAATGCTCTGTCCCCGTGAAGAAGGACAGTGATTCTGAGGGTCACTGGGGCTGCAGCTGCTATCACATGTCAAACTTTCTTGTGACAAATTGTCTGTATTTTTTAAACAAGGAAAAAGTAAGAATGAATTCTACTGGTTTTTAGTTTTGTACAAATTATGTTTCAAATCTTTACATTTTGGAAATAATCATTGCTGGAAATTCTGTTAAATATTTTGGAACTCTTTTTTTAAATTAGAGTATTTCCTCTAAAAAAAATCGAAACCAGCTATTGGTGTGGCACATTTCTGTTTTCCTCATTTATATTTTAAGTAAGCCATAAAACCTAGTCACTATTTTTTGACATATAACTATAAAAAAAATTTAGTTTTAAATAAATGTGAATAAATAATAATTAAAAAAAGGTGTCTATTAGGATTGGCAATTAGAAAGTCATTGATGACCTTAGGTAGAGCAGTTTTAGTAGATTGAAAGTAAGAAGATGGGTCAGTAATGTTTTTCTTTTAGAAGAATGTGGCTGTGAAAGGAAGGTGAAAGGCCAGTAATTAGAGGGAAATGTAGGGTTGAAGGAGAGGTTTTAATGTTCGTTATCAAAAGATGTTGAGGATGTTTACAGACCATAAAAGGGAAAGGTTGAAAGGACAGAGGACACAGGCACTTAGAATATATTGTAAAGTAGGTTGTTTCAAAATTAATTAAGGTATATGTTGGGAAGTAAATTAATCACTTAAGGAGACTATGAATGTTTGGGATATAGGTTTGTTGTAACTTATTAGAATAGCAACCACCAACAAGTAGAATACTCAAACTCAATTTTAGAAGTCATAGGAAACTAAGAGATTTTCTTTTTTTTTTTTTTTTTTTTTGAGACGGAGTCTCGCTCTGCCGCCCAGGCTGGAGTGCAATGGCCGGATCTCGGCTCACTGCAAGCTCCGCCTCCCGGGTTCACGCCATTCTCCTGCCTCAGCCTCCCGAGTAGCTGGGACTACAGGCGCCCGCCACCGCACCCGGCTAGTTTTTTGTATTTTTTAGTAGAGACGGGGTTTCACCGTGTTAGCCAGGATGGTCTCGATCTCCTGACCTCGTGATCCGCCCGTCTCGGCCTCCCAAAGTGCTGGGATTACAGGCTTGAGCCACCGTGCCCGGCCAGGAAACTAAGAGATTTTCTAGACCAGTTTCTTTATTGAACATGTGAGGAAATTGAGAACTGTGTTTGTACTTTTGCCTTTTAAGTTATTAATTTTATTCAGAATTATTTATGTATTTATTTGTTTGCTTTTGAGCTGGAATCTCACTCTGTCCAGCACAGGTTGGAGTGCAGTGTTGTGATCTCAGCTCATTGCAACCTCCTCCTCCTGGGTTCAAGTAATTCTCCTGTCTCAGCCTCCCGAGTAGCTGGGATTACAGGCACGTGCCACCACACCCGGCTAATTTTTTTTCGTATTTTAGTAGAGACGGGATTTCACCATGTTGCCCAGGCTGGTCTCAAACTCCTGAGCTTATGCAGTGCACCAGCTTCGGCCTCCCGAAGTACTAGGATTACAGGTGTGAGCCACTGGTCCAGCCTTGGCTGTGTCTTTAATGTATAAGTTTGTCAGAGCTTTTCTTTTCTTTTTTTGAGATGGAGTCTCGCTTTGTCGCCCAGGCTGGAGTGCAGTGGCATGATCTCGGCTCACTGCAAGCTTTGCCTCCCAGGTTCACGCCATTCTTCTGCCTCAGCCTCCCAAGTAGCTGGGACTACAGGTGCCCGCCACCACACCTGGCTAATTTTTGTTTTTGTATTTTTAGTAGAGATGGGGTTTCACTGTGTTAGCCAGGATGGTCTCAATCTCCTGACCTCGTGATCCACCCACCTTGGCCTCCCAAAGTGTTGGGATTATAGGTGTGAGCCATCACACCCGGCCGAGCTTTTCTTTTTATAAAAATGATTTTTAAAAGACACAGTAAGGTAGAGTAGGGCTGCAGAGAGGACATCATGGAGTCATGTCGTACATTCACACAACAGACAGGTGATTTGATATAGTTCACCTTTTTAGCTGGCAGCTTTAAACTAGGTCATTTCATGGTTCTATTTGTCCTTTTGGCATTTCTTTAATGACAAGTGTGGATGCCTCCCTGGCATGGTGTTCTTACTACAGTTTGCTTAGGATGGTGTTGGAGAAAGTGTTACTTTTGCCCAAATATTATTTGTAGTATTTTAAAAATAACCAGGTCAGCATGATATTTTTTTGTGACCTACTACTTAAAAAGCTTTCAGGAAAATTATTATTTATTTATTTATTTTTTTGAGATGGAGTTTCACACTTGTTGCTGGAGTGCAGTGGCGTGCTTGGCTCACTACAACCTCTGCTCCCCGGGTTCAAGTGATTCTTCTGTCTCAGCCTCCCAAGTAGCTGGGAGTATAGGCACTTGCCACCAAGTCCAGCTAATTTTTTTTTTTTTTTGTATTTTTTAGTAGAGATGGGGTTTCCTCATGTTGGCCAGGCTGGTCTTGAACTCCTGACCTCAGGTGATCCATCCACCTTGGCCTCCCAAAGTTCAAGGATTACAGGCGTGAGCCACTGCGTCCGGCCGGGAAAATAATTTTGAAGTCAGCCTTTTCCATTTTTGGATGGCTGGAGGCAGAGTCAGGGGGATCGGGGCAGGGGTGAGTCCTGAATCGGATACTTAATGTAACAGCAAAGAAACAAATTCTTCCTTGACTATCCAGGACGATTATTCCAGATTACCATCCTTTTTTTTTTTTTTTTTTTTTGAGACGGAGTCTCGCGCTGTGTCACCCAGGCTGGAGTGCAGTGGCGCGATCTCGGCTCACTGCAAGCTCCGCCTCCCAGGTTCATGCCATTCTCCTGCCTCAGCCTCCGAGTAGCTGGGACTACAGGCGCCCGCCACCACGCCCGGCTAGTTTTTTTTTTTTTTGTATTTTTGGTAGAGACGGGGTTTCACCATGTTAGCCAGGATGGTCTCGATCTCCTGACCTCATGATCCGCCCGCCTCGGCCTCCCAAAGTGCTGGGATTACAGGCTTGAGCCACCGCGCCCGGCCTGATTACCATCCTTTAGATTTAAATAGCTACTAATGTTCAGTGTAAAAGAATTAGAAACTGAGTGTGGTGACCTATAATCCCAGCTACTTGGGAGGTTGAGGAGGAGGGATCACCTGAGGCCAGGAGTTAGAGACCAGCCTGGACAACATAGCAAGACCCCATCTCAAAAACAAAACAAAGTCTGGGCATTGTGGCTCATGCCTGTAATCCCAGCACTTTGGGAGGACAAGGGGAAGGATTGCTTGAGCTCAGGAGTTCAAGACCAGCCTGGGCAGCATACTGAGACCTTATCTCTAAGCTAAACAAAACAAAAAAAGAATTCATAAAATGTTTTGCAAATCTCATGACCTACAACATTTTTTGTTTATTTGCTTGGGAGTAGAACCTTTGGGTCTGCCTCCACATTGCAGTACTATCTCCCCACTTGCCAGCACTCATCCCAGGTTTTTGCTTTTCTTAAGAGGTGTTCAACAATTTAATACCTGCTAGTTCAGCTTTTTCATTTAAGAGGGAGTAATAATTACACCTTACAGAATGCTTTCTCTTTTGATTTTCATAACAAATAAAGGGTTGGAACAGATATTTTTATTATCCTTATTTAAGAGCAGAAAAAAGCAGGTAGAAAGAAGCCAAGCAAGTTTTCTGATATCACACTGTGCTGAAAGATTGTCAGTTCCCATGGAAAGACTTATTCTGACAAAATTATCAATGCTTAGTGTATTTTTATGAAATTAAAAATGAAATTATAAGCCTGGGAAATGTTATTGAGAGATGTCTAAAATTCTATTGCTTAGCTCTGTTAGGTAGTTGTAGAGTATTGGTCCCTAATTAATAAATCAAATAAGTAAGATATGCTGTTTATTGAGTTGGAAGTTTTAATATAGAGTATTGCTAAGCACTTTTAAATCCTTTGTTAAAATTGGCTAGCTGCAGAAAAGGCTTTTGATGGCTGGGTGCAGTGGCTCATGCCTGTAATCCCAGCACTTTTTGGAGGCTGAGACGGGCAGATCACAAGGTCAAGAGATCAAGACCATCTTGGCCAACATGGTGAAACCCCATCTCTACTAAAAATACAAAAATTAGCTGAGCGTGGTGGCATGCTCCTGTAGTCCCAGCTACTCGGGAGGCTGAGACAGCAGAATTGCTTGAAGCTGGAAGGTAGAGGTTGCAGTGAGCTGAGATTGCACCACTGCACTCCAGCCTGGGGACAGAGCAAGACTCTGTCTCAAAAAAAAAAAAAAAAAAAAGACTGATAAAATTCAGTATCCTGGCTGGGTGCAGTAGCTCACGCCAATAATCCCAGCACTTTGGGAGGCCGAGAGGGGTGGATCAGTTGAGGTCAGGAGTTCAAGACCAGCCTGGCCAACATGGTGAAACTCCATCTCTATTAAAAATATGATATTAGCAGGGCTTGGTTACAGGCACCTGTAATCCCAGTTACTCGGGAGGCTGAGGCAGGAGAATTGCTTGAACCTGGGAGGCGGAGGTTTCAGTGAGCCAAGATCATACCACTGTACTCCAGTCTGGGTGACAGAGTGAGACTCTGTCTCAAACAAATAAACAAAACAAAACAAAAAAACCCGCAAAAAAACCAAAAAACCTCTCAGTAAACTAGGTATTGAAGGAACATACCTTAAAATAATAAAAGCCATCTATGACCAACCCACAGCCAACCTCATACCGAATGGGCAGAAGATGGAAGCATTCCCTTGAAAACTGGCACAAGACAAGGATGCCCTTTTTCACTATTCCTATTCAGCATAGTATTGGAAGTCCTGGCCAGGGCAGTCAGGGAAGAGAAAGAAATAAAGGGCAACCAGATAGGAAGAAAAGAAGTAAAACTGTCCATGTTGGCAGTTGAGATGATTCTATATCTAGAAAACCTCATAGTCTTGGCCCAAAAGCTCCTTCAGCTGATAACTTCAGCAAAGTTTCAGGATACAGAATCAACACAGAAATCCCTAGCATTCCTAGACACCGACAACAGCCAAGCTGAGAGCCAAATTAGAAACGCAATCCCATTCACAATTGCCACAAAAAGAATAAAATATGAATACCTAGGAATACAGTTAACCGGGGAGGTGAAAGATCTCTACAATGATAATTAAAAATATTGCTCAAAGAAATCAGAGATGACACAAACAAATGGAAAAACATTCCATGATTATGGATAGGAAGAATCAATATCATTAAAATGGCCATACTGCCCAAAGCAATTTACAGATTCAATGATATTCCTATCAAACTATCAATGGCATGCTACACAGAACTAGAAAAAAAGTATTTTAAAATTCATATGGAAACAAAAATACAAAAAGCCAAGGGCATCCTAAGGAAAAAGAACAAAGCTGGAGGCATCATGTTACACACTCAAACTATACTACAGTAACCAAAACAGCATGGTACTAGCACAAAACAGACATGTAAACCAATGGAACAGAATAGAGAGCCCAGAAATAAGGCCCATACTTACAACCATCTGATCTTCAACAAAGCTGTCAAAAACTAGCAATGGGGAAAGGACTCCCTATTCAATAAATGGTGCTGGGGTAACTGACTAGCCATATGCAGAAGATGGAAGCTGAACCCCTTCTTTATATCATGCACAAAAATCAACTCAAGATGGTTTAAAGACTTAAATGTAAAACTCAAAAGTACAAAAACCCTGGCAGACAGCCTAGGCAATACATTTTGGACATAGGAACTGGCAAAGATTTCATGATGAAGACACCAAAAGCAGTTGCAACAAAAGCAAAAATTGAAAAATGGCATGTAGTTAAACTTAAGAGTTTCTGCACAGCAAACTACCAACAAAGTAAACAGACAGCCTACAGAATGGGAGAAATTTTTCGCAAACTATGCATCTGACAAAGGTCTGATATCTAGCATCTAAAAGGAGCTTAAACAAATTTACAAGAGAAAAACAACTCCATTAAAAAGTGGGCAAAGGACATGAACACTTTTCAAAAGAAGACATGCATGCAACCAACAAGCATATGAAGGAAAGCTCACCATCACTGATCATTAGAGAAATGCAAAGCGAAACCACAATGAGATACCGTCTCACACCAGTCAGAATGGCTGTTGTTAAAAAGTCAATTAATAACAGATGCTGGCAAGGTTGTGTAGAAAAGGGAATTCTTATACCCTGTTGATGGGAGTGTAAATTAGTTCAACCATTATGGAAAACGATTTCTTTCCACAGCAATTCCCTTGTTTTGTGATTCCTCAAAGAGCTAAAAACAGAACTGTCATTTGACCAAGCAATCCCATTACTGGGTATATACGCAAAGGAATATAAATTGTTCTAGCATAAAGACACATGCACGCGTATGTTCATTGCAGCAGTATTCACAATAGCAAAGACATGGAATCAACCTAAATGCCCATCAATAGCAGATTGGATAAAGGAAATGAGGTACATATACACCATGGAATACTATAGAACCATAAAAAAGAATGAGACTGTGTGCTTTGCAGGAACATGGATGGAGCTGGAGGCCGTTATACTTAGGAAACTAATGCAGGAACAGAAAACCACATACCACATGTTCTTACTTATAAGTGAGAGCTAAATGATGAGAACGCATGGACACAAAGAGGGCAACAACAGACACTGGGTCCTACTGGAGGGTGGAGGTTGGGAGGAGGGAGAAGATCAGAAAAAATAACTCTTAGGTACTAGGCCTTTACCTAGGTGACAAAATAATTTGTACAATAAACCCCTGTGACATGAGTTTACCTGTATAACAGACCTGCATTTGTACCCCTGAACCTAAAATACAACTTAAAAAAATTTTAAATAAAATTGCCTGGTTTATCCAATAGTTAGAATTGGCATTTAATGAAAATTTTGAATAATATGATTTCATTAAAAATTATAGTTTTGTAATTTTGTACAAAAAATAGTTTTGTAGCCTATAAAATGAATTTATAGGTATGAGAGGACTGGCTGCTAATTTTTCTATCTTATAATTGAAGATGAGTTGCAGTGGTTTATATAGTAGACTGATGTACATGGCAGAATATGCATGCTAAGTTCAGGCGGATCAGAATGATAGTATTTCCAGTTTTAATTCTTGTTTTTAAAATAGCTTTATTGAAATACACATATAACATAAAATTCACCTGTTCAAATTATAGAATTCAGTAGTTTTCAGTTGTGAATACTTTCAATAGTTTTCACGGAGTCATGCAGTAATCACTGTCTTATTTAATTTTATTTATTTATTTATTTAATTTATTTATTTATTTTGAGATGGAGTCTTGCTCTGTTGCCCAGGAGTGCAGTGGTGTGATCTTGGCTCACTGCAACCTCTGCCTCCTGGGTTCAAATGATTCTGTTGTCTCAGCCTCCTGAGTAGCTGGGATTACAGACGTGCGCCACCACGGCTGGGTAATTTTTGTATTTTACTAGAGGTGGGGCTTTACCATTTTGGCCAGGCTGGTCTCGAATTCCTGACCTAAAGTGATCTACCTGCCTTGGCCTCCTAAAGTGCTGGGATTACAGGCCTGAGCCTCTGCGCCCTGCCCCATAATTTTAGAACACTAAGTTACTCCAGAAAGAAGGTCTCTAACTATTTACAGTCATTCCCTCTCTCACCTCTTTTTAGCCCCTGACAACCACTAATCGACTTTACATCTTTATGGATTTGCCTATTCTGGACATTTCATATAAATGGTATCTGCATCTGGCTTCTTTCACTTCACGTAATATTTTCAAGGTTCATCCATGTTGTAGCATGTATTAGTACTTCATTTATTTTTATTTTTTAGTTTTTAGTTTTTTGAGACAGAGTCTTGCCTTGTTGCCCAGGCTGGAGTACAATGGCATGATCTTGGCTCACTGTACCCTCCGCCTCCCAGATTCAAGCAATTCTCCTGCCTCAGCCTCCGGAGTCGCTGGGACTACAGGCGCACACCACCACGCCCGGCTAATTTTTGTTATTTTAAGTAGACACGGGGTTTCATCGTGTTGGCCAGATGTTCTTGATCTCCTGACCTTGTGATCCACCCGCCTCAGCCTCCCAAAGTCCTGGGATTACAGGCATGAGCCACTGTGCCCGGCCCATTTTTTTTTATTTTTATAATATTATATATTGCATTGTGTATACTATAGTTCATTCACTTGTCAGTTAATGGACATTTGGGCTGTTTCTACTTTGGGATTCTATGAATAATGCTGCTGTGAACATTTGTGTACAGATTTTTCTGTGGGCATAATCTCTTGGATATTTACCAAGGAGTAGAATTATTTGGGCCATATGGTAACTCTATGTTTACCTTTTTGAGGAACTGCCAGACTGTTATAAAGTGGTTGTATCATTTTACCTTCCTATCAGTAATATATGAGGATTTCAGTTTCTTCAGATCCTTACCAATACCTGCTCTTGTCTGGCATTTTTATTCTGGCTATCCTAGCTATTGTGAAGTGAGAAACTCGTTGTGTGTGTGGTTTTGTTGTTGTTGTTGTTGTTGTTGTTTTTGAGACAGAGTCTCACTCTGTCACTCAGGCTGGAGTACAGTGGCGTGATCTCGGCTCACTGCAACCTCTGCCAGATTCAAGTGATTCTCCTGCCTCAGCCTCCCGAGTAGGTGGGATTACAGGCACCTACCACCACGCCCGGCTAATTTTGTATTTTTAGTGGCGATGGGGTTTCACTGTATTGGCCAGGGTGGTCTTGAACTGCCTCCTGGGTTGAAGTGATTCTCCTGCCTCAGCCTCCCAAGTAGCTGGGAGTACAGACGTGCTCCACCATGCCCGGCTAATGTTCGTATTTTTAGTGGAGATGGGGTTTTGTCATGTTGGCCAGGCTGGTCTCTAACTCCTGACCTCAAATGATCCACCCACCTCGGCCTCCCAAAGTGCTGGAATTACAGGTGCAAGCCACTGAGCCTTGCCTAATTTTTTGTATTTTTAGTAGAGATGGGGTTTTGCCATGTTGGCCAGGCTGGTCTCAAACTTCTGAGCTCAAGTGATTTGTCTCGCTCAGCCTCCCAAAGTGCTGGGATTACAGGTGTGAGCCACCGCACCTGGCCTTAGGTTTTTTTTTTTTTTAAACTTGTGATTTTGGTGTCATACTGCTTAGTGCAAGGCCACAAAGGTTTGCTCCTATGTTTTCTTTGAAGAGTTTTAGCTCTTATATTTGGATCTATTATCCATTTTGAGTTAATTTTTGTATATGGTGTGAGGTAGGTCCAACTTCATTCTTGTGCATGTGAACATCCAACACCATTTGTTGAAAAATGTTCTTTCCTTATGGAATTGTGTTAGTATCCTGGGCTTGGGATACTAAACAGGCAACACCTGGCCTCTTCTGAACCCTGCAGATGTATTTTTCACCCAAGAAAATTTGGATTTCGAGACCCATTGTCTTGGATAACTGTGTTGATGAGAAGTGAGCATAGACCTCATTTTATAATGGAAGCCCAGTATAACACCCATGATCATGTTCTGTACATGACTACAAATAGTGCAAATGGTAGCCAGTTCCCATTTTTCTACTTGTCAACTTGGAGCTGCTCTGTTTTCTTTCCAACAAGATTGTGTTTTACATTGATGTCCCTCTGCAGGGCACCTCTGGGTTCCTTCATAATACCTCTGTGTTTCTTCAGAATGGTTTTGACATTTTCTGGAATGTCAACAGTCTGATTGCTGAGAATTGTTTCATTCTTGCAGTAGATGTGGCAAAACTTCAACTGTTATTGTTGAATTGTGTATTTCTCACTTCAGTTCTGTCAGTTTATGCTTAGTGTACTTTGGGACTCTGTTAGGTGCTCTGGTTTTAATTTTATTGTGCATCAAAATTATGCACAATATGGATTGGATTCTTTGTATGTTAATACTGGTGATAACTAAAAACAATGTTTCTGTCTCATGTGCTGTGACCAATAAGTGGAGCTTGTTTTGATATGGATTAGATGCTTAAAATATTTTCAGTTTCATCAGTAGTAGATTGTCATTTCTGGATTACATAAAGAAGCACTTGTCTCTGAGAAGGCTCTTGACTTCAGAGGGGCTGTGGTTCATTATAAGGGTCTGTGTGTATGTGAGTCACAGTGAACTGCAGCACTTTCAACATGGCTGAGATGAAGTACTTAAATAATCACTTTGTCAGTATATTAATTTTTATTGAGATTAAAGGGTAGATGATAGTGTATTATTTCTTGACTGTCCCTAGAAGAATTTGTGTCAGTAACTATTAATAGCATCTACCTTTTATACAACCAAGTCTTTTTTTTTTTTTTTTTTTGAGACGGAGTCTCGCGCTGTCGCCCAGGCTGGAGTGCAGTGGCCGGATCTCAGCTCACTGCAAGCTCCGCCTCCCGGGTTCACGCCATTCTCCGGCCTCAGCCTCCCGAGTAGCTGGGACTACAGGCGCTGCCACCTCGCCCGGCTATTTTTTGTATTTCTTAGTAGAGACGGGGTTTCACCGTGTTAGCCAGGATGGTCTCGATCTCCTGACCTCGTGATCCGCCCATCTCGGCCTCCCAAAGTGCTGGGATTACAGGCTTGAGCCACCGCGCCCGGCCTATACAACCAAGTCTTAAACTATATCTGGCTTGACAGGAAGAAGCAAATAGGTAAATATCTATTACAGTTTATGGATAGTCCCTCCCTCCCTCCCTGCCTCCCTCCCTCCCTGCCTCCCTGCCTCCCTCCCTCCCTCCCTCCCTCCCTTCCTTCCTTCCTTCCTTCCTTCCTTCCTTCCTTCCTTCCTTCCTTCAGCTGTGGTGCAGTGGCATGATCCCAGCTCACTGCAGCTGCAGCCTCCATGGCTCAAGTGATCTTCTTGCCTCAGCCCCCTAACCCCTCCAGTGGGTGGGACTATAAATGCACGCCACCATGCCTGGCTAATTTTTGTATTTTTTGTAGAGTCGTGGTTTCGCCATGTTGCCCAGGCTGGTTCTGAACTCCTGGACTCAAGCAGTCCACCCGCTTTGGCCTCCCAAAGTGCTGGAATTACAGGCATGAGCTACCATGTCCAGTCAATGAATATTATTTTCTTTTACTCTTTATAACAGTCTTTTGAGGTGGGAGGGGATGGTCTTACTTTACAAACGAGGAAATTGAAACCCAGAGCCCAGAGATTTATTAATTTGGCTAAGGTCACTGATAAGTTCTCTTTTCATTGTCTGTTATTCTTTCAACAAATATACCAGGCTTTGAAGATGCAGCCATTGACCCAGTCAGACACTAGCCCTCATGGAGTGACTTGTCTGGTGGAGTCCTTTTACTGATACTTCTTTGAGCCATATTTCATATAGTAGTGACATATATTTGTAGAATTCTTTATGAAGTATTTCTGCATTGTCATCTAATTTTCTAATCCTCACTGCAGTCCTATGACACAGATGGGTTAGATACTATTGATATTATCCCCGTTTGAAAGTAGGGAAACTGATACTTAGGGTTATTAAGGTCGTATAGTTAGTAAATGGCTGAACCAGTACACAAACCCAGATCATCTGGCTCCAACAATCCTGCACTTTTTTTCCATTACACCACATTGTCTCATGATTTCACATGAAACTGTAAGCCTAGATCACCAAGAGTGATATCCTGGAAAGTAACCAGTCTAGCGGCACTTAGCAAAGGAGAGCTCAACCAGGCAGGGTGTGTGGGAAAAGAATAGAATACAGAGACCCAAAAGCTGTGTCTAGTGTGCTGAAATGGACTTATTGTTTAAATAATGGTAGTGAGAAGAAATGCTTTGGAGAGAGACTAAAACATAAAAAATATTAAATGGACATGGTCTTAACAGCACCTAGACAGGTTTAGGACACAGTAATTGCCAGGGACATTTTTTTTTTTTTTTTTTTTTTTTTTGAGACGGAGTCTCGCTCTGTAGCCCAGGCTGGAGTGCAGTGGCCGGATCTCAGCTCACTGCAAGCTCCGCCTCCCGGGTTCATGCCATTCTCCGGCCTCAGCCTCCTGAGTAGCTGGGACTACAGGCGCCCGCCATCTCGCCCGGCTATTTTTTGTATTTCTTAGTAGAGACGGGGTTTCACTGTGTTCGCCAGGATGGTCTCGATCTCCTGACCTCGTGATCCGCCCATCTCGGCCTCCCAAAGTGCTGGGATTACAGGCTTGAGCCACCGCGCCCGGCCTTTTTTTTTTTTTTTTTTTTCCTAGAACAAACACCTGAAACACAGTGAATTTAAGAGGAAGATACCCAAACATCAGACTCTGTACAGAGCTACATGCCGCTGCAAATCAGGGTGTAATCTTATAGGAGGGGATTGCTTTGTTTTACATTGATTACCTTAGCTACTTTCATGTATGTTCAGAGATGCAATCTATCCTATAAAAACATTTGAGTGCTTGTTCTGTGTAAAAGCACTTTTAGGCATTGTGGGAGTGATACCAAGGTAAGTTTGATACCATCATTGCCCATAAGAAGTGTGTAACCTAATAAGGAGATTTTGCTGCATTCGAATATGCTTGTTCATCCAGAGTCTTTTATGTATAAGATCGTGTACCAGGTATTTAGGAGACAAGAGTAGATAAGTTAGAAATTGCTCCTAAGCCTTTGGCTTTTACTCTCAGTTGCTTGGAGGGTATTTGCTACCTCCTTCCCTTAATCTAAGTAATTACAAACCTTTTAAAGTAGAGAGCAGGACTTGAAATTCTCTTGGCAAAACAGTAGTCAATACTGCCATCCTTGTGATTTGGCCACAAACAAAACCTGACAGCTTATGGGTCAGAGCATAGGTGTCATACTAGAAAATATTAGCATCATATTTAACAGGATTAATGCACAGGATATGTAAAGACTCTGACAAATCATTAAGGAAAAATGCAAATATCATAACAGAAAAAATAGACAAAGAATTTGAACAGGAGGTCATAGAATGGGAAATTCAAAAGGCTAAAAAAGTAAAAATGTATGTTCAGTCTTACTTTTTATCAGGAAAATGATGATTCCATAATGAAATATTATTTGTGTCTCTCATTGGCAAAAATAATAGTAATAGCAAATTTAAGTATAAGAAATCTTTGAGTACTTTCTAAACTGTAGGCAAAACAATCCACAGCAATCCTGTGAGATAGATACTATTATTATTATTATTACTGTTTTATTGATAAGGGACTTGAGGCACAAGAGTAGAGTAACTTGTCCGAGATCAGACATCTCGTGCTTGTTGAACCGCCATTTGAACTCAGGCAGTCAGTCTCTAGAGCCTGCACTCTTGTTTGTTGTTGCCTAGGCTGGACTCGAATTTCTGGGCTCGGAAAGTCCTCCTGCCTCAGCCTCCTGAGTACCTGGGACTACCCGGTGCAGTTTAGAGCCTGCACTCTTAATCACCAGAGTAGTACCCTTGTCTGGGTTGGCTATTATTGTGCTGTGTATCCCACCTCTAGAACAGTGCCTAACAGAAAGAAAACATTTAAATATCTGTTGAATGAATGGATACAGGTAATTAATTTTTAAAATGAAAGCATATTAGCATGTCATTTTGGAGGGTAATTTGTCAGTATCAAAAAAAAAAAAAAAAAAAAGGATACACATGGCTGGGTGCAGTGGCTCATGCGTATAATCCCAGCACTTTGGGAGGCCAAGACGGGTGGATCACCTGAGGTCAGGAGATTGAGACCAGCCTGGCCAACATGGTGAAACCCCGCCTCTACTAAAAATACAAAAATTAGCTGGGCATGGTGGCAGGCACCGGTAATCCCAGCTACTCAGGAGGTTGAAGCAGGAGAATTGCTTGAACTGGGGAGAAGGAGGTTGCAGTGAGCCGAGATCGTGCCACTATACTCAAGCCTAGGCAACAAGAGCAAAACTCTTGTCTCAAAAAAAAAAAAAAAAAAAAAAGATACACACTAGTGACTCAGTAATAGTAATTCTGCATCTTAATGTCTTAATGTTTATCTTCAAACACATACACACACACACACACACGTCCAAGGAGGCATATACAGGGGTGTTAATGGGAGCATTCTTGGTAATCATTGAAAAATAGGGGAAAATGTAAATGCTTATTAGTGCTCTATATAACTGATAAATAACAGGAAAACTATGTATGGTTATATTTTAGAATTCTGTATGTACAATTAAAACAAAGTAGTTGTAATCCCAGCTTCTTGGGAGGCCAAGGCATAAGAATCACTTGAACCTGGGAGGCAGAGATTGCAGTGAGCTGAGATCGTGCCACTGCACTCCAGCCTGGGCAACAGAGCCAGACTCCATCTCAAAAACAAGCAAAATAGTTTATCTGGAAAGATATCTAGGATATATTATTGAATGAGAAAAACAAGTTATAGAGCCTTTCCTACCAAAATAGATTCTAGATGATGAAAGAGTGAAGCAAACAAAAATAACATGAAAATAGCATAGAAAACATGGGCTAATGTGTTCATAATACTGGCATAACAAAGGCTTTTTCTAAGCATGATACGAAATGCATAAGCCAAAAATGAAGATTGATGAATTTGACTACATAAAATGGAAGACCTTCATATAAAAAAAAAACTCACTCAAACATTAAACTAAGATTCTAAACATGATACACATAAGGAATATTTGTAGGCAATTTGCAGAAAGGCCAATAAACATATGAAAGATATAAATAGATGTTTAGCTTTTATTCATAATGAAAAATACAAATTAGAAAATAAAGTTCCATTTACTACCTGTGAGATTGGTAAAAGATTGATTTTATTCAGTAATGATTAGATCAGAAGAACAAATTTCTTGTATATACCCCTTTGAGGAAATAAAAACAAACAGCATGTTTGGTGGAAAACTTGGCAATATTTATTAAAATTTAGAATGTGCACTACCTTCCTCTCAGACTTTGCTTTTAGAGATTTATTGCATGTTAAAGGGTAAAGATACAGGTACAAGGATATTCATTATATTGTTGATATGCATGAAAACATGGAAGCAATCTAAATGCTTATTGATAGGGATGAGAGCTAAATTATAGTATTATACATCTATTTAATGGAATGCTATTCAGCTATTTAAAAAGACAGCAAGTCTAGATGTACATGCATAACTTATTTAATACTGCACTGTGTAGTGCTGATTGATAATGCTATGCTAAATAATATGTATGAATATATTATAATAATATATAACAATAGACCTGTATATATTTTTAAAATCCATGGTAGTAACCTGTTATCCTATACCTCTCTCCCTGCTCTGTAGTGCTTACTGCCATCTGTAGTGGGAGTATTAATAAATTCAGATACACTATAGTGTTTATATGTTATTAAACTATTTTTTTTCTTTCTCTTCTTTGCAAAACAATGAGCATAGCTTCTGGCTCGTGGAAGCATTTTTACACTGAAAATATTTCTAAAGGGTGAAAAGAGGTACAGGAGGAATGTTGTTTCCAAATATATACATACCTAGTGGTTAAGAATCTGAGACGTGAAACCAGATTGCCTAAATTCAACTTGTGACTGTGTCACTGTGTGTGACCTTGTGCAAGTCACTTAAATTCTTTTTGCCTCCATTTCTTCATTATCCATTCAGCAAATATTTGAGTGCTTACTATATATCCCAGACACTGTTCTGGGTACCAGCAATACAACAAAGAGCATTAAGAGAAAATCTCTGCCCTCTTGCAGTATATATCTTGGAGGGCCTAATTCTGTACCCACTATTGAGGATTGTTAAGAAGAGTAAAAGTTTAATACCTAAAAAGCACTTGGAAGAGTGTCTCGTACATAGTAAGTGGTCAATAAATATTATTATTGCCTCTCTTCTTCCTGCAAAATAGACACAGAGTGTTTTTAATTTTTATTTTGTACACAGAGTATTAATATATTAACTAGTTTATGAAAATTTTTGATAAATGAATACCATTAAAAGATATATGAAGTCTGTTTCAGTATAGTCTTTTATTTTATTATTATTATTTTTTTCCCCGAGACAGAGTCTCACTCTGTCGCCCAGGCAGGAGTACAGTGGCCTGATCTCAGCTCACTGCAACCTCCTCTTCCTGGATTCAAGCAATTCTTCTGCCTCAGCCTCCTGAGTAGCTGGGAGTATAGGTGCGCGCCACCACATCTGGCTAATTTTTGTATTTTTTAGTAGAGATTGGGTTTCACCATGTTGGCCAGGTTGGTCTGGAACTCCTGACCTTGTGATCTGCCCACCTTGGCCTCCCAAAGTGCTGAGAGTACAGACGTGAGCCACCGTGCCCAGCCAGTATAGTCTTATTATTTGTCCACAATCTGGGTGCCCCTGTACATTGTCACTAAGCTCTAACTTGGTAGACTTGTACATTACTGACCAGTAAATCTTACCATAGGCCATGTTACAAAAGCTCTCAACCAGTGAGTGCTCTGTCACATATTTAGAATGTGCTAAATGTTGAAAGTCTACAGTGGTTCTTTTAAGGAGTCTTGATGGAAATGATAGAGAAGTCAAGAGTGTAAAGATCAACACATTGTAAAAATTGGTAAGTTGACCAGGCTCACGCCTGTAATCCCAGCACTTTGGGAGGCCAAGGTGGGTGGATCACTTGAGGCCAGGAGTTCAAGACCATCCTAGCCAACATGGTGAAACTCCGTCTCTACTAAAAATACAAAAAATTAGCCGGGCTTGGTGGTGGGAGCCTGTAGTCCCAGCTACTCGGGAGGCTGAGGCAGGAGAATCGCTTGAACCCAGGAGGCAGAGGTTGCAGTGAGCCAAGATCACGCCATTGCACTCTAGCCTGGGCAACAGAGCAAGACCCCATCTCAAAAAAAAAAAAAACAAAACTTGGTCAATTGGAGATCATGATAAACATCAACAAGGCCTGGAAGGATTGATTATTAATTGTATAGCATTTAATAGGATAAATTTTTTAGTGGTATTTATTAACTTGTAAATTTATAAAATCTCAGAGTTTATTCACATGGATAAAGGATCAGAGGCAGGAAAGAACATGATGCTCTTGAGGAATAAGATGTCAGTGTGGATGTAGAGAAGTGAGCAAAAAAAGTGACAAAAGTATAAACTGGAGAGGTAGGCAAGTGTTGAAATTATGCAAGACCTCATAAGGTCTTAGTAAGGAGTCTTTATATTATATTTAATTATATTAATATTATCAAGATGTATTTAATATCAAATAATTGAAGAATTTCAAGTAAAAGAATCACTTGAATAGATCTTTCAAAATATCAGTTGAACAGCTGAATGGAGAATGGATTAGAGGAGGAGGTGGCAGAAGTAGATATAAGAATATTATTGAAGATAATGTTTCAGTAATCCAGATGTGAGATAATAGCGGCTTGGACCAAGATAGTAGTTGTAGACAGAAAAGTAAATTGGTTTTCATTAAACAAGGACATGATTGAATGTTGATTGTGAGCACTATGGGGAGAGGGAGTGATAGAGAATGACTATAGCATGAACAACTGGGTAGATGATACAGAGAATAGAGAAGAAAATATTGATTAGTATGAAAATAGATGTATATGTTGAGATGTGTGTGGGACATGGAGACACTGAATAGGCACTTAGATGTATAGCTTTAAAACCCAGAAAACAGGTCACTCTTTTAAATTGGAATTTCTTAACAGATGGTGTTTGAAGCAATCATAGTAGATATAATTCTCTTGGAAAACAGTATAAATTGAGAAAAGAAGAGGATTGAGTACAGAACTCTGAGGAATTTCAACATTTAAGATTGGGTAGAAGAGGAGGAGTCAGGGATGAAGGTGAGAGATGTCAAAAAAATAGAAGAAAGTAAGAATTTGTAGTATCACACAAGTCATGGAAGAAGAGTTTCATAAAGGAGGAGGATGTGATCTAATATAATTGAATGTTGCTAAGATGTCAGATGAAATTAGGACCATTAGTTTCCAAATATGTGTCTGGAAAAGTCGAAACTACAGAAATAATGGACCAAAAGTGTCCATTAGTTTTAACAATATGGAAGTTATCAGTGACTTCAAACAAGAATGGTGGGGAAGCCAGAGAAGAGTGAGAGCATAAGTAGAAGGTAGAGAGGAGAATGTATAGAAAGTAGACAGCTCTCTTGAGAAAATATTCCTGTTGAATGTGAAGGTTCACTGTTTGAAATTTGAGGTATAGTGAAACAACCAGATGGAGAAGTATTTCATATCAGATAGGTGAAGCTGTGGCCTTGGCTTTTGAGTGCGAGGTGATGTTTGTAGAAATCCGAGTCATTTGAATGGGGGTGGTAAAGACTTTAGAAGAAAAGGGAGCCACACTGGAAGAGCACCTATAGGGAGAGATTTTCTTTGGGTTGTCATTAAATAATATTGTAGTGTTTTTTTTTTTTTAGGCGGAGTCTCACTCTGTCACCCAGATTGGAGATCAGTGATGCTATCTTGGCTCACTACAACCTCTGCCTCCTGGCTTCAAGCGATTCTTCTGCCTCAGCCTCCGGAGTAGCAGGGATTACAGGCGCCCGCCACCACGCTCAGAAAATTTTTGTATTTTTAGTGGATACGGGGTTTCACCCAGGCTGGTCTTGAACTCCTGAGCTCAGGTGATCCGCCCACCTCGACCTCCCAAAGTGCTGGGATTACAGGTGTGGGCCACTGTGCCCAGCCTGTAGTGTTCTTTAATACAAGTAATTTGAGCATGGATTTGTTACATCTGTTATCCTAAGCTTTGGCTGAGACAATTCAGGTTATGTTCTTTTCAAATTTGATGTGGTTAAAAGTTAGAAACAATGCCCTAAATGCTCACAAAGAGTTGTCAAGATAGGAGCATACATAGGATCTAATTTTATTGCAAGTATAAAGCTATATGATTTTGTGGACCTACCAATTTGGCTAGATTTCCAATTGGTACTTTATAAGTGAAATATATCACTTGCATTGACTGGATTAGTAGTGACTCATAACGCTGCTTTATATATACTCTGTCTTTTTTAGTAGACTTTGTTTTTTAGAGCAACTTTAAGTTCACAGCAAAATTGAGAGGAAAATAGAAATTTCCTGTGTACCTTCTGCCCGCACACATGTATAGCCTCTGCCATTATCAATACTCTCCACAATTGTTTCAGTTTAAGAACCTACATGGAAACATCATTATCACCCAAAGATTATCATTTACTTTGGGGTTTACTCAATGGTGTTGTATATTTTATGGGTTTGGACATATGTGTAATGTTGTCATGTGTCATAATATAATACAGAGTGTTTTCACCACCTTAAAAATCTTTTTGCTCTGCTGATTCATTCCTCTCCCTTAGTCTTTGACAATCACGGATCTTTTTATTATTTCTGTAGTTTCGACTTTTCCAGAATGTCACATATTTGGAATCATACAGTATGTAGCCTTTTGAGATTGGCTTCTTTGACTTAGAAGTTTGCCTTTGTTCTTCCATATCTTTTTGTGGCTTGAGAGCTCATTTCTTTCTAGTGCTGAATCTATTATATGGATGTACCACAGCTTTTATTTACTTATCATTCACCTACTGAAGGACATCTTAGTTGCTTCTAAGTTTGGCAATTATGAATAAAGCTGCTATAAACGTCTATGTGCAGGTTTTTGTGTAGACATGTTTTCAGCTACTTTGTGTAAATACTGAAGAGCACAATTGCTGGTTATATTGTAAGAGTATATTTAGTTTTGTAAGAAACAGCCAAACTGTCTTCCAAAGTGGCGGTACCATTTTGCATCCTCATAACAATGAATGAGAGCCCCTGTTGCACCCACATCCTCTCTAGCATTTGGTGTTGTCAGTCTTCCTGATTTTGGCCATCCTAATAGGTTGTGGTGGAATCTCATAGTTTTAATTTGTATTTTTCTTATAACATATAATGCGGAGTATCTTATAATGCCTGTTTGCCATCTGTATACCTTCTTTGGTGAAGTGTCTGTACAGGTCTTTGGTCTGTTTTTTGATCCGGTTGTTTGTTTTTTTATTTTTGAGTTTTAAAAGTTCTTTGTGTATTTTGGATAATAGACCTTTATCAGATATATCTTTTTCAAGTATGTTCTCCCAGTCTGTGGCTTGTCTTTTCATCCTCTTAACAGTGTCATTTGCAGAGCAGAATTTTTATTTTTTGTTTTTTTTTAGACAGCCTCTCACTCTGTCACCCAGGCTGGAGTGCAGTGGTGCAATCACAGCTCACTGCAGCCTCGACCTTCCAGGCTCAAACCATTTTTCCACCTCAGTCTCCTGAGTAGCTGGTACTACAGGGTTTTGTCATGTTGCCCATGCTGGTGTTGAACTCCTGAGCTCAAGTGATCGCCCACTTTGGCCTCCCAAAGTGTTAGGATTACAGATGTTAGCCGCTGTGCCTGGCCACAGAGCAGACATTTTTAATTTTAGTGAAGTCCAGCTCATCAATTCTTGTTTTCATAGATCATTCCTTTGGTATTGTATCTAAAAAGTCATTGCCAAATCAAAGATCATCTAGATTTTCTACTGTTATCTTCTAGTAGTTTAATAGCTTTGTGTTTTACATTTAGTTTTCTGATTCGTTTTGAGTTAGCTCTTGTGAAAGGTATAGGGGGTCTGTGTCTAGATTTATCCTTTTTTGTATGTGGATGTCTAGTTCCAGTACCATTTGTAAAAATACTATCTTTGATCCATTGTATTACTTGTGCTTTTTTGTCAAAGATCAGCTGACTATATTTGTGTGTGTCTATTTCTGGCCTCTCTGTTCTGTTTTATAGATTTATTTGTCTATCACCAATTTGACACTGTCTTGATTACAGTATGTCTTGAAGTAGGGTAGTGTTAGGCTTCAAACTTTGTTCTCTGTCAATAATGTGTTGGTTATTCTGGGTCTTTGTCCTTTCCATATACATTTTAGAATCAATTTGTCAATATTTATAAAATAACTTTCTGGGATTTTGATTGGGATTGTGTTGAATCTGTAGATCAAGTTGGGAAGAAATGACATCTTGACAATATTAAGTCTTTCTGTTCATGAACATGGAATATCTTCTCATTTATTTAGTTCTTTGATAGTGTTTATCAGAGTTCTGTTGTTTTTTCATGTAAATCTTGAATATATTGTGTTAGATTTATACAGAAGCGTTTTGTTTATTTTGGTGCTAATGTAAAAATTGTATTGTGTTTCTAATTTTAACTTTGACTTGTTCATTGGTGGTATACAGGAAAGTGATTGGTTTTTATATATTAACCATGTATCCTGTAACCCTGCTATAATCACTTATTCCTGGAGGTTTTTTGGTAATTTTTTTCAGATTTTCTACATAGATGGTCATGTCATATATGAACAAAAATTGTTTTGTTTCATCCTTCCCAATCTGTATACCTTTTATTTCCTTTTCTTGCTTTATTGAATTTGCTGGGAGCTTTCAGTATGATGTTGAAAAGCAGTGGTGAGAGGGGACTTCGTCGTCTTGTTGCTCAGGCTAGAGTGCCGTGGCTCCATCTTGGCTCACTGAACCCTCTGCCTCCTGAGTTCAAGTGATTCTCTTGCCTCAGCTTCCCAAGTAGCTGGGATTACAGGCATGTGTCACCATGCCCGGCTAATGTTTGTATTTTTAGTAGAGATGGGGTTTCACCATGTTGGTCAGGCTGGTCTTGAACTCCTGACCTCAGGTGATCCACCTGCCTTGTCCTCCCAAGGTGCTGAGATTACAGGCGTGAGCCACCATGCCTGGCCAACTGTAGGGCTTTTTTAATAGGTACTCTTTACCAAGTTGAGGAAATTCCCCTCTATTCCTACTGTACTGAGAGTTTTGTTATGAATCAATTAGAATTTGCCATTAGGTTTTTCTGCATCTGTTGATATGATCATGTGATTTTTCTTGCTTAGCCTGTTGATATGATGGATTACATTAACTGATTTTCAGATTTTTAAAAATTTCTTTTTTTTCTTCTTTTTTGAGACAGAGTTGTGCCCAGGATGGATTGCAATGGCACGATCTTGGTCCACTGCAACCTCTGCCCCTTGGGTTGTTGTGTTTTCTTAGCCTGGCTATAGGCTTGGGTTCAAGTGAGTCTTGTGCCTCAGCCTCCTGAGTAGCTGGGATTATAGGCATGTGCCACCATGCCTGGCTAATTTTTTGTGTTTTTAGTAGAGACGGGGTTTTGCTGTGTCGGGCAGGCTGGTCTCGAGCTCCTGGCCTCAAGTGATCTGCCCACCTTGGCCTTCTACGGTGCTGGCATTACAGACATGAGCAACTGCACCTGGCCTGATTTTCAAATGTTGAACCAGCCTATGTACCTGGAATAAATCCTTCTTGGTTGTGGTCTATAATTCTTCTTATACATCGTCAGGTTTTTTTGAGACACAGTTTCACTCTGTCGCTCAGGTCCTGAGTAGCTGGGATTACAGGTGTGCGGCCACCACGCCTGGCTAATTTTTGTACTTTCAGTAGAGATAGGGTTTCACTGTTTTGGTCAGGCTCGTCTCAAACTCTTGACCTCAGATGACCCGCCTGCCTCCTTGGCCTCCCAAAATGCTGAGATTACAGGCGTGAGCCACCACACCTGGCCCATTGTCATGTTTGAGTTGCTAATATTTTATTGGGGATCTTTGCATTGATGTTCATGAGAAATATTGGTCTTTAGATTTCTTTTCTTATAATGCCTTTGTCTGGTTTTGGTATTAGGGTAAGGCTGGCCTCAGAATAAGTTAGGAAGTATTTCCTTTGCTTCTCTCTTCTAAAAGAGATTGTAGAGGCTTGGTATAATTTCTTCTTTAAATTTTTGGCAGAATTCATCAGTGAATTCATCTGGGCCTGGTGCTTTTTGTTTTGGAAGGTTATTAACTATTGATTACATTTCTTTAATATAGTCCTATTCATATTGTCTGTTTATATTCTCGGGTAAGTTTTGGCAGGTTGTGTCTTTTAAGGATTTGATCTATTTCATGTAGTTATCAAATTTGTGGCCATAGAGTTATAAATAGTATTCCTTATCCTTTTAATGTCCATGGAATCTGTCCTCTCTTTTTCTTAGTTAGTCTGGCTATAGGCTTTTGATTTTATCAGCCTTTTCAAATAACCAGCTTTTTCATTGATTTTTCTCCATTGATTTTCTGTTTCTGATTTCACTGATTTCTCCTCTGATTTTTATTATTTCTTCAACTTAGTTTGGATTTATAGTGCTCTTATTTTTCTCGTTTCCTAAAGTAGATGCTTAGGTGATCGATTTTAGATCTTTCTTCTTTTTGAATTCTTGGATTTAATGCTGTAAATTTCTAAGTGCTGCTTTTGCTGTATTTTGCAAATTTTGTTGCGTTTTCACTTTTATTTCAAAATATTTTAAAGTTTCTCTTCAGTTTTCTTTTTGACCTATGTGTTCATTTAGAAGTATGTTTTTTAATCTCCAAGTATTTTGAGATTTTCAAGCTTTCTGTTATGGATATCTAGTTTGATTCCTTTGTGTTCTGAGAGCAGACATTGTATGGTTTCTGTTCTTTCTTTTAAATTGTTTCAAATTTGTTAAGATGTATTTTGTGGCCCAGAATGTGATCTGTTTTGGTGAATGTCCCATGTGAGCTTAAGAAGTATGCGTGTTTTACTGTTGTTGGATGAAGTAGTCTACAAATGTCCATTTTATTTATAGTGTTTTGAGTTCAGCTGATTTTCTGCCTGCTAGATGTGTTCATTTCTGATACAGGGGTGTCTGGTAGAGCTGCAACAGTGGAGACTGTTGTTTATCTATTTCTCCTTGCAGTTCCGTCAGTTTTTGCCTCATATATTTTGACACTCTGTTGTTAGGCTCAAACATGCTAAGGATATTTTATTTTATTTATTTTGTTTTGTATTGTATTGTTTTGTTTTCTTTTGTTTTTGAGACGGAGTTTCATTCTTGTTGCCCAGGCTGGAGTGCAATGGTGCGATCTCGGCTCACGTCAACGTCTGCCTCCTGGGTTCAAGCGATTCTCCTGCCTCAGCCTCCCAAGTAGCTGGGATTACAGGCATGCACCACCACCATGCCCGGCTAATTTTGTATTTTTACTAGAGATGGGGGTTTCTCCACGTTGGTCAGGCTGGTCTTGAACTCCTGACCTCAGGTGATCCGCCTGCCTTGGCCTCCCAAAGTGCTTGGATTATAGGCATGAGCCACTGTGCCTGGCTTGGATTATGTCTTTTTTTTTTTTTTGAGATGAAGCCTTGCTCTGCCACCCAGACTGGAGTGCGATCTCGGCTCACTGCAACCTCTGCCTCCTGGGTTCAAGCCATTTTCCTGCCTCAGCCTCCCAAGGAGCTGGGACTGCAGGTGTCCGCCATCACTCCTGGCTAATTTTTTTGTTTTGTTTTGTATTTTTAGTAGAGACGGGGTTTTGCCATGTTGACCAGGCTGGTCTTGAACTCTTGACCTTAGGTGATCTGCCTGCCTTGGTCTCCCAAAGTGCTGGGATTACAAGCATGAGCCACTGTGCCCTGCCTGTTATGTCTTCTTGAGAATTAATTGACCCCTTTATCATTATGTAATGCCCCTCTTCATCTCTGATAACATTCCTTAATCTGAACTCTGCTCTGTCTAAAATTGATACAGCTACTCTTGTTTTCTTTTGATTGGTGTTAGCATGGTATATGCTTCTCCATCCATTTACTTTTAATCTATATGTGTCTACACTTGAAGCAGGTTTCTTGTAGATAGCATATAGTTGGGTCTTATTTTTTTTTTTTTTTTTTTTTTGAGACGGAGTCTCGCTCTGTCGCCCAGGCTGGAGTGCAGTGGCCGGATCTCAGCTCACTGCAAGCTCCGCCTCCCGGGTTTACGCCATTCTCCTGCCTCAGCCTCCCGAGTAGCTGGGACTACAGGCGCCCGCCACGTCGCCCGGCTAGTTTTTTGTATTTCTTAGTAGAGACAGGGTTTCACCCCAGGATGGTCTCGATCTGCTGACCTTGTGATCCGCCCGTCTCGGCCTCCCAAAGTGCTGGGATTACAGGCTTGAGCCACCGCGCCCGGCCGGGTCTTATTTTTTATTTACTTATTTTTGAGACAGAGTTTCACTCTGTTGCCCAAGTTGGAGTGCAGTGGTGTGATCTTGGCTCACCGCAACCTCTACCTCCTGGGTTCAAATGATTCTCATGCCTCAGCCTCCTGAGTAGCTGGGATAGCAGGTGTGGCCACCATGCCTGGCTAATTTTTTTGTATTTTTAGTAGAGACAGGGTTTCACTGTGTTGGCCAGGCTGGTCTTGAACTCCTGGCCTCAAGTGATCCACCTGCCTCAGTCTCCCAAAATGCTGGAATTACAGGCATGAGCCACTGTGCCTGGCCCGGGTCTTATTTCTTGATGCATTGCGACAGTCTCTGTCTTGATTGGTGCATTTAGGCCATTGACCTTCAAAGCAATTTTTTAAAAAAATTTTATTTTATGTATTATTTTTTTGAGATGAAGTCTTACTCTGTCACCCAGGCTGGAGAGCAGTGGCGCAATCTTGGCTCACTGCAACTTCTGCCTCCCTTGTTCAAGCAATTCTCATGCCTCAGCCTCCTGAGTAGCTGGAATTACAGGCACGTGCCACCACACCTGGCTAATTTTTGTATTTTTAGTTGAGACAGAGTTTTGCCACGTGGGCCAGGCTGCTCTCAAACTCCTGACCTTAGGTGATCTGCACACCTTGGCCTCCCAAAGTGCTGATGTTACAGGCGTGAGCCACCACGCCCAGCCCAAAGTGATTATTGATATAATCTTGATGTTTGAAGGACAATTTTACAGATTTTTAGGTTGGTCGTTTTTTTTCTCTTCTTCTTGCTTATATGGTTTCTTCACTCCTCTTTCTTCTTGTTTAGGTTTCTTAGGATAAATTGGTTGTAATTATTTTCTTTACTCCTCTGTAGGTACAGTGTTTTTTTGTTTTGCTTTGTTTTTTTGAGACAGCACCTCACTCTCTCGCCCAGACTGGAGTGCAGTGGCCCGATCTCGGCTAACCTCAACCTCCACCTCCCAGGCTCAAACAATTCTCCTGCATTAGCCTCCCAAGTAGCTGGGATTACAGGCTTGTCCCACTACCATCCAGCTAATTTTCGTATTTTTAGTAGAGACGGGGTTTTACCATGTTGGCTAGGCTGGTCTTGAACTCCTGACCTCAAATGATCCACCTGCCTTGACCTTCCAAAGTGGTGGGGTTGCAGACCCATCTTTTTTTTTTTTTTTTTTTTTTTTTTTTTTGAGACGCAGTCTCAAAAAAAGCCCAGGCTGGAGTGCAGTGGTGCAGTCTCGGCTCACTACAAGCTCCACCTCCCAGGTTTACGCCATTTTCCTGCCTCAGCCTCCCAAGTAGCTGGGACTACAGGCACCTGCCACCACGCCTGGCTAATTTTTTTTTTGTATTTTTTAGTAGAGACAGGGTTTCACTGTATTAACCAGTATGGTCTTGATTTCCTGACCTCGTGATCTGCCCGCCTCGCCCTCCCAAAGTGCTGGGATTACAGGCGTGAGCCACTGCACCCGGCCCCATCTTTTTTTTTTTTTTTTTTTAAACTTTGATTTTCTATAGTTTGAATATAACTATGTATAGGGTTTTTTGGGCATTTTTCATGCTTAGTGTTCTCTGAGCTTTCTATATCTGGGAATCGGTACTTGGCATTAATTTGGGGGAAATTTTCAGTCATTTTTGTTACAAAATTTTTTTTTCTCTTTTCCTTCTGGTATTCTTATTACACGTATGTTACATTGTTTGTATTTGTTCCGCAGTTCTTGAGTATTCTGTTCTGTGTTATTATTTTTTATTATTATTATTATTTTTCACTTTGCTTCAGGTTTGGAGGTTTCTATTGAGATATCCTCAAATTAGAGATTCTTTCCTCAGTCATGTCCTGTCTCCTGAATAAACCTATCAAAGGCATTCTTCATTTCTGTTATAGTGTTTTTGATCTCTAGCATTTCTTTTTGGTTCTTTCTTAGAATTTTTCTATACTTTCATTGCCCATCTGTTCTTGCATGCTGTCTACCCATTATAGCCCTTAGCATATTAATTATAGTTGTTTTAAATTCTTGGTCTGATAATTCCAGCATCTCTGCTATATCTGAGTCTAGTTCTGATGTTTGCTCTTTCTCCTGAAACTTTTTTTTTTTTTAACCTTATGCCTTGTAATCTTTTCTTGATAGCTGGACATGATATATTGGGTAAGAGGAACTGCTGAAAGTAGACCTTTAGTAATGTGATAAGCTGTTGGGAGAAGGGGAGCATTCTATAGTTCTACAATTAAGTCTCAATCTTTTAGCAAGCCTCTGCTCCTGGACTGTGAACTTCACAGGTGCTTCTCAGTTTTCTCCCCTGTTTAGAGGGGACAGGATAGCAAGAAAGGGCTGGAGCTTTCTCCAGGTCAGTTAGGCTCTGATATAACCACAGCAGGTAAGGCTTTGGTCAAATAGTTTCTGCTGAGGGCAGAACGTATTAAGAATAGAATGCTCTTAGGCTGGGGTGGCACATGCCTGCTAATCCCAGCACTTTGGGAGGCTGAGGTGGGCAGACTACTTGAGGTCAGGAGTTTGAGACCAGCCTGGCCAAAACGGTGAAACCCCAGCTCTACTAAAAATACAAAAATTAGCTGGGCGTTGTGGCCTGCGCCTGTAATCCCAGCTATTCAAGAGGCTGAGGCGGGAGGATCACTTGAACCCGGGAGTGGAAGGTTGCAGTGAGCCGAGATCTCGCCACTGCACTCCGGCCTGGGTAACAGAGTGATGAGACCCTGTCTAAAAAAAAAAAAAAAAGAAAAAAGAGTAGAATGCTCTGGCTTATTTCAAAATGGTTCCCTTTCCCCTTTCCCTTGTAGAAAAATGAGGGGATTTCCCCCTTGATGCTGTGAGATCTAGGTCAAGCTCCCCACAAAAGTGTGGGAGTCTGCTTGAAGTTTTTAACTCTCAGAGTTGTCCACACTAAGTCTCTAGCAGTTTGTCAATTATAATTCAAGCTTTTCTGCCTGACCTCTGGTTCCCACAGAGGTTCCTGCTTGTGGGTTTCTGCTCAGGTAATTTGTGACTTTTTTTGTATTCACCTGTCTGTCCCTTCAAATTTGTGTCAGTGGTTTGTGCTGTGAATTTTTTTGTTTTGTTTTGTTTTGTTTTTTTGTTTTTTGTTTTTTGAAGACAGGACCTTATTCTGTTGCCTGGGCTGGAATGTGGTGGCATGATCTGGGCTTACTGCAGCCTGGCCCTCCTGGGCTCAAGCAGTCTTCCCACCTCAGTTCCCCAGGTAGCTGGGACTACAGCCATGCATTACTACACCTGGCTCATTTTTGTATTTTTTGTAGCAATAGGGTTTCGCAAAGTGGCCCAGGCTGGTCTTGAACTTCTGAGCTTAAGCTCTCTGACCACCTTGGCTTCCCAAGGTGTTGGGACTACAGGGCAAAGTCACCACATCCAGCTTTTTTTTTTTTTTTTTTTTTTTTAAGAGATGGGGTCTCACTCTGTTGCCAAGTCTGGAGTGCAGTGGTAACTCACTATAACCTTGAACTCATGGGCTCAAGCAATCCTTCTGTCTCAGTCTCCTGAGTAGGTCTACAAGTGTGCACCACCATGCCTGGCTAATTAAAATTTATTTATTTATTTTTAATAGAGACTGGGTCTCGCTATGTTGCCCAGACTAGTCTCAAACTCCTGGCCTCAAGCTATCTTCCTACCTTGGCCTCCCAAAGCACTGGGTTACAGGTGTGAACCACCATGCCTGGCCACCTCACTTCTTTTATGGATCTAAGAAGAGTTGTTGATGTTTCAGTCTTTTCACTTTGTTGTTCAGGCAGAATAGTGACTTCCAAGCTTCTTAAATGCTGCACTAGAAACTGGAAGTCTATGTATACTCTTGTTATTACTCTTGGTTCACACAATTTGTGGTATACAAATTATATCTCCCTGTTAGTTGGCCATCTAGAATGATCCGAAATATAAGACCCATCCCTCTTTCCGTGAATTTATCTCTTGTTATCTACTTGTAGATCGTAGAATATCTCAGTTTAGTGTCTAATCTTTGAAAGTATAGGTGTCCTATTAAAGTTGAAACTGATTTTGATGCCATTTGCCTCAATTTATATCATGCTATTGGGATATATTTTTTAAGATTCTTGTTGCAGGTTAAGGCAGTCCACTGGAGCTAAGTTAGAAAAAAAATAAGAGTTATAAGGATATGACAATATCTCACAGAATCCAAAGGCAGCTATTGTAGCTGTATCTCTCGGGCATAGCGTAGAAGGGTCTGTAATTCATTCAGCTTAGGTCAGGAGCTCACATCAGGCTAATAAACTGGTTAGGTAGATAGGTTTTCCCTCAACATGGTATTTTATCTTGTGATGAAAAGTGTATATGTGTATATGGGGTGGCGGTAGACAGTTCTATAATTCTGTTGGCAAAGAAAATCCAAGAGATGTCTACCATCTCAAAATTGGAGATATAGACTTGGACTAATATGATATTAATTAATATTTCAATCATGGACAGACAATCTATATACTACTTTAGGTTCTCCAGAGAAACAGAACCAGAAGGAGATAGAGGGTTTTTTTTGTTTGTTTTTGTTTTTTGAGACAGTCTTGCTCTGTCACCCAGGCTGGAGTGCAGTGGCATGATCTCGGCTCACTGCAACCTCCACCTCCCAGGTTCAAGCATTTTCATGCCTCAGCCTCCTGAGTAGCTAGGACTAGAGGTGCCTGCCACCATACTTGGCTAATTTTTGTATTTTTAGCAGAGACGGGGGTTCGCCATGTTGGCCAGGCTCTTCTCGAACTTCTGACCTCAGGTGATCTGCCCACCTCGACCTCCCAAAATGCTGGGATTACAGACGTGAGCCACCATGCGCAGCCCAGAGATAGAGGTTTCTAGCTTGCAGACAGCAAATCATGAGATGTCTCAGCCTCCATAAGTTTGTGAGTCAGTTTCATTTAATAAGTCTCATTATGTGTGTACACACACAGAGAGAATTATATATATGTAGGTATGTATTTATATCATGGGGAGGGCAATCTGGTGTACTCAGTTCCATTGAAATGCTAATCTCTTCCGGAAACATTCTCCTAGACACACCCAGAAATAATATTTAATCAAATGTCTAGGCATTCCTTGGCCCAGTCAAGTTGACATGTAAAATTAACCATCACAGGGATGTTGTATATCTCAATAGTTTCTGTCCCTATGTCATGTTTATGCAAATTTATATCATTTTGAGTCTGATTACTCCAGACATGAGAATTAAACATGCTCCTTCTTTTAGTTCCAATCGCAAATCAGTTGCTGTTCTAGAGATTTCAACGCCTATGTATATTTGATACATCTGTTACCACATTTTCCAATATTTGTTAAACTACTCTGCTTTTTGTTTAGTGTGTACTAGGTGAAAACAATCACCTTGTTCTTTATAGCTGTTGACTGGGAATTTGATGTTTGTGAAAGATGCCAGATGGATATCCTGGAAATTGAAGCCCTGTGTGAATGTGGGGAAGCAACAATGTCAGCTTCCCAGATCCTATTCTCTTAATGTATTTTGGTCTTGATCTACAGGAATAAAGCTCTTTTCAGAGTTTACTTCATTTCTTTTTTCTGCTGCTGTGAGTAAGGGTGTTCGTATTCAAAGGTGTCTTTTTAGGATCAAATTTACTTAGCCTCTTCAGAAAGTTGAACATCAGGTTACTTTTTTGTTCCTATTTTTCTGTTTCGTTGTTCAGACTTGATCACTTAAGACCAGTGGCCCTAATGGATTATTAATTGTATGAACCAGTCCACTGGTTGGTTTCATGGTTCAAATTGCATCTTTGCCTTTCTCTTCTAATTCTTTCACACAAAATGCTTTTTGATGATGAATAATAATAGCTATCATTTATTGAGCAGTTACATATCAGGTTTATGCAAGGCACTTTATATAGACACCTTCGTCACCATTAAAACTATCCTGCAAAGTATAGTTTTCATACAAAGTGTAAAGAAACTGAGATTCAGGGAGGTTATCTTGCGCAAAGTAGCAACAGCTATTAAATAATACAGCATGGACTGGGTGTGGTGGCTCATGCCTGTAATCCCAGCACTTTGGGAGACTGAGGCAGGAGGATTGCTTGATCCCAGGAGTTTCAGACAAGCCTGGGCAACACAGCAAAAACCTGTCTCTATTAAAAAATAATAATAATACAATAAATAATAGAACATGAATTCAAGCCTGGATCAGCCAGATTTTTGTACCAGTGTTCCTTCCACCAAACTCCACTGACTCTTCATAAAAGATGTTCATTTTGATTAAATATCAAGCCAGCTTTGTTACATATTGCTAATGGTTGATTTAAAATTCCAGACTCAGTTTTGCCAGATATTCCATTGCTGTAGTCACACTCTTGAATCACACTTTTTCTTTCTTTTAAGGTAAATCATCGAACTAATAGGAACTTTCTGTTAAGTTGTGATTGTGAATAGACAGCACAAATCCTTCAGAAAACATGGTTTAAGTCTGAATTGTTCTTTTTATTTTGTTTTTGGGACGAGTTTTGCTCTTGTTGCCCAGGCTGGAGTGCAATGGTGCGATCTCGGCCCGGCGCAATCTCGGCCCACCGCAACCTCTGCCTCCCGAGGTGATTCTCCTTTCTTAGCCTCCTTAGTAGCTGGGATTACAGGCATGCACCACCACACCTGGCTAGTTTTGTATTTTTTAGTAGAGACAGGGTTTCTCCATGTCGGTCAGGCTGGTCTTGAACTCCCGACTTCAGGTGATCCGCCTGTCTTGGCCTCCCAAATTGTTGGGATTACAGGCGTGAGCTTCCGTGCCCAGCCTTGAATTGTTCTTTAGTATGTGTTGGCATTAATAAACTTTGAAGTAGTAAGTACATTGAAGTTTTAGTGGTCCCAGTACAACTCTTGGGATCCTTTGTATGGGACCATTTCCTAGGTGGAAGTTCTTTGAAAGTAAATCCTTTAGTTATTTTAATTTGATTCACAAGTATGAGCATATACTCTGTATTATACATGGTATCATACACCAGGGATACAATGACAAAAGAAGCAATCTCTATCCTGAGAAACCTTAATAGCCTGGAAGGGAGAGACAGACAGTTTTAAAAAATCATGGATCAGTTGATAAGTGCTCTGATAGGGGTAAAAGGTACACAAGATTGAACGGGCATCTATCTCAGACCTAGATCAGAAGGACTTAATGGAAGAAGTGATGTCTTGGATAGAATGAGGAGGACAAGTAAGAGTCAACTGACAGTGGCAGGCGCAAAGTTTGGAGAGTGTTCAAGGCTTAAATAATAATAATATGGATGAAGACTTCTTTTTTAAAAAACTGTTTTTTAAGATATAATTCATATATCGTAAAATTCACTTTTAAACATACATTCAGTGAAATTCAGTGTATTCACAGAGTTGTGTAGCCATCACCATTTATAATTCCAGAACATTTTCATCACCCCAGAAACTCCCTACCCATTAGTAGTCACACGCCATTTCGTCCTATCCCCAGCCTCTGGCAACACTAATATACTTTCTGTCTCTGTGAATGTGCCTATTCTGGACATTTCATATTAATAGAGCCACATAATATGTGGTTGTTTGTGACTGGCTTCCTTCACTTAGCATAATGTTTTCAAGGTCCATTCATGTTGTAGCATGTATTGGTATGAAGGTATGTTTTGGAAAATAGAGATAGGCAAGATTGAGAATTGAGGGTTTGTGTTGATCAAGATGACTACTGCATAGAGTAAGAATTTGAGAATAGAGAATAAGATGTCATACTAGAGAAGTAAGCAGAAGCCAAATCAAACAGAGCAGAACACTGTCAGCTATGTTATGAAAGTATGGACTTTATCCTAGGGGCAATAGGATGACAATGAATGGTGTTAAGTATGGAAATGATACAATCAGATTTAGATTTTGTATTTGTGTGGAGAGTAGGCTAGATGGGTACAAAACGGGGCAGAGTAGGATTCTTGCAAAAATCTAGGCTACAGAAAGATGGAGGCATTATGGGATATGGCAGTGGGAATGGAGAGAAGTGGATGGATTTGAAAGATTTAAGAGGTAAGATTGACAAGACTTGATGTTCAATTGAACGTAAAGTTGGGAGAAGGAGAGGATAGTATCTAGAATATACTAAAATTTCTGAGTTCATGAGACAAGTGGATTATAATGTACATACTCATTAAGGAGCTGGCTGCTAGGTAAGTTCCTGGGGTGCCAATATATAAGTACTAAAATGGCACTGGAACATTAATGAGATGAAAAAAATGCATTTACTGGAACTCTTTACTTATTAGTAGTGTATGTGGGTTGGAGGAAAACTTGGATAAGCTACTGTAGTTGGAGTAAGACTCCTTTCTCACCTGGCTTTTTGCTTGAATAACATTAGTTGTTTCCTAAACTGTACTCTAAGAGACCCAAAGCTTGTTTTATTGAATGGCTACCATCAGTGGTTCTTCTTTTTTTTCCTGTCCCTATTAAGGTTTTTACCTTTTTCTTTAAAATGTTTATATGAGATTGGTTTGAAGACTATCAGATTACTAACCTGCTGTTCCATTTGAATTACACCAAAATGCCGTGGCTTAAGATAACAATTTAATTATCTCTCATGGTTCTGGGGATTGACTGCGCTTGGTTAGGCAGTTCTCTCTGTGTGTTTTTTTGAGACAGAGTCTCACTGTGTTGCTCAGGCTGGAGTGCAGTGGTGCGAGCTTGGCTCACTGCAACATCTACTTCCTGAGTTCAAGGGATTCTCATGCCTCAGCCTACCCAGTAGCTGGGACTACAGGTGCCTGCCACCACACCTGGCTAAGTTTTGTATTTTTAGCAGATACGGGGTTTCACCATGTTGGCCAGGCTCTTCTCGAACTTCTGATCTCGGGTGATCTGCCCACCTCAGCCTCCCAAAGTGCTGGGATTACAGATGTGAGCCACCGCACCTGGCCAGGTGGTTCTCTCTTACGGTTTTCATGCAGTTGTAGTCAGTGGCTGGGGTTAGAGTCGTCTTGAGGCTTGCTCATTCACATGTGTAGAGATTCATGGGACATATCACCAAAATGTGGGCTTTCCATGTGGTTTCTCTGGCATGGTTACTGGGTTCCAAGAGTGAGTGTCCCAAAAGGAGCAATCAGAAACTGTATTGCCTTTTATGACCTGGCCTTGGAAGTTACATAGTTTCCCTTTTGTTATACTCCATTAGGTGAGGTAGTTGTGAATGTCTGCCCAGGTTTAGAGGAAGGAGACGTAGATTTCACCACTCAGTTGAAATCTCCCATTCCACACTATCTTCTTAATGTGACTGTGATACCTGAGTCACAGGTGCTGTGTCACAACTACATTAAAAAATCATGTGGGATGGGAGATATGGTAGCAGCCATTTAAAAAAAATACAATCTGCTATCCCTACCTGAGAACCCTGCTCAGACTAAGATTGGGAACCGAAAGAGAGAACTTGGAAGATTGAATGTGATTTTGTACCTGTTGAGTTTGAACACTGTGTCAGACTTTCTGGCAGAAATGTTAAGAAGTTTCTTTACTGAGCTGGGTGCAGTGGTGTGTACCTGCAGTCCTAGCTACTCCCAGCCTCAGGAGGCTGAGGCCAGAGGATCACTTGAGCCCAGGAGTTTGAATCTAGCCTTGTCAACACTACGAGACCCCATCTCTAAGAAATAAAATAAAATTTAAAAGTTTGATTACTGGTCAGATACTGAATTTGTCTGTAGAGAATAGTATTAATCACAGCCAAGACAGGAAACATCTTTAACTAAGAATATTTTCTAATATATCCACCTTTTCTTTTCTTTTTAAAAATCTGTGGCCAGGATTTTGGAAATTTTCACCCTCACAAATCTTCTGTTATAAACATGTTCATATCAGAATGAATTTCTTGCATTTTATATTTTAAACATCATCTTTATACCTGTCAGCTTTCCTTATAAGTTTATATAAAAAATAAAATCTTTGTTTCTTAATTTTAAATGATGGTTCTTTAACGTTCCTTCGTATTACAATTAAAATTTTAGTCTTCTGTTATATATCCCAGGGAGATTCCTTATCTTTTCCATTCCCTTTGCTTTTCAGTTTTTATATTTCAAAGTAAAAAATTTATTTTTATTTATTTATTTTTTGAGACAAGGTCTGACTCTGTTGCCCAGGCTGGAGTACAGTGTCATGATCACAGCTCACTGCAGCCTCCACCTCCCAGGCTCAAACTGTCCTCCTGCCTCAGTCTCCCAAATAGCTGGGACTACAGGCATGCGCCACTATGCCTGGCTAATTTTTGTATTTTTAGTAGAGATGGGGCCTCGCCATGTTGGCCAGGATGGTTTTGAACTCTCCTAGCCTCAAGTGAGCCACCCACCTTGGCCTCCCAAAGTGCTGGGATTACAGGTGTGAGTCACTGCACCTGGCCAGATTTATGATTTATGATTTTCTTTTTAGAAAGCTATTTCAGTAAGATTATGAAGGATATATTTTACAGAGAAATGAAGGCAGTAACACTAGTTTGGTAACTATATGAACCACTCTAGGCTAGAACTGATGAGGGCCTAAGCTAAGGCAGTTGTAGAAATGGGATGAGGGTGATGAAATTAGGAACTTCTTTGGAATCCTTGCCATGGTAGTGTGTTTTATGCTATACTTAATAAATAATTAAATCATTCCACATATTTTGAATACTACTGTGTGAAAAGAATTGTGCTGGGGCCTTGGAATAAAAGGATTAATAAAAAGGGTTTCCTGTCTTGGATGGACGTATGGTTTAGTGTAGTCATTTTGTAAAGAGGGAATATGAAATATAAACATTATAGGAGCATGGAGAACTATGTGATTAATTATTGTAATTATTAATTTCACATTGGGAGGTGACATTTGAGTGGAATATTAGAGGAGTTCTGTGAAATTCTTTGTTTTCCTCTCGTGTATCTTGAACCGTATTTAAGACATTTGTACTGTTTTATGTTGTATACTTGTCCATCTATCCATTTACTAAACTTTTGTTACTTCCAAAAAATGATTCTATAATGTCAAAAGACAATGAAGAAGTCATTACTGTAAATTGCTCATTCTGGGTAAAAAGTACTGGAGTATTTGTCTCTTTACCTAAGAAGCATATTCTCCATGGGAGGTGATGGAATACTTCTTTTCACTACCTATTGCTTATGTTTCTCTCTGTGTCTCCCTTTCCCTTCATTTTTCTGAACTATTTCTTTATTTATTAGGGCATTAGCAACTTTAAGTCTACTTTTAAGAATGAATGCAATAATTTTATTTTATTATATGTCACTTCTCAAAGGTAAGAATGGAGACTTGTAATTAAACAGGATGAGGCCGGGCGTGGTGGCTCACATCTGAAATTCTAGCACTTTGGGAGGCTGTGGCAGGCAGATTGCCTGAGCTCAGGAGTTCGAGACCAGCCTGGGCAACTTGGTGAAACCCTGTCTCTACTAAAATATGAAAAAATTAGCCAGACGTGGTGGCATGCATCTGTAGTCCCAGCTACTCGGAAGGGTGAGGCAGGAGAATTGCTTGAACCCAGGAGACAGAGGTTGCAGTGAGCGGAGATTGTGCCACTGCATTTCAGCCTGGCGACAGAGCAAGACTCTGTCTCAAAAAAAAAAGGATGGATTGACCCTTCCTCACACACACCATTTATTTTCTTTCTGTCTTGAAACCCTCATAAAATGGTAAGAAGTAAGAACAGAAAAGGAGATAACAGTGGATGAAAGATTTCAGTAAATGGAAAGAGTGAAGGTCTTCAAACTGAAGATGCAATAAGCTACTTGCCTGCAGAGGGAGATATGTTGAGAAGCCCCACAACACCTTAGAGAGATTTGTGATATAGAGACTCCAAGGATCTCTAAGGGCTTAGGTGAGATGTGGTACTGAAAATAGATTGGCTGGAATATGATACAAGGAATGATTAGTTTTGCATATGTTCTGCTGAATCCTACCTATGTAGCCAAATAACTTTCCCCTTCATCCTGCAGGGGTCTAGAAGTTTATTTTCTGGAAGAATTGAATAGAGGATACTTTGAATTGAAGGATACCAAGCATATCAGGAGGGGATGAGGTGCAGGTTGAAAGTAGATTAAGGAAAATGTAATGTAAAGTTATAAATGTGGCCAGGCGCAGTGCCTCACACCTGTAATCCCAGCACTTTGGGAGGCCAAGGCAGGCGGATCTTCTGAGATCAGGAGTTTGAGACCAGCCTGGGTAACACAGTGAAACCCCATCTCTACTAAAAGTACAAAAATTAGCCGGGCATGGTGGCAAATGCCTGTAATCCCAGCTACTCAGGAGGCTGAGGCACAAGAACCTCTTGAACCTGGGAGGTAGAGGTTGCAGTGAGCCAAGATTGCACCACTGCACTCCAGCCTGGGCGACTGAGTGAGACTACATCTCAAAAATAAGTAAAATAAGATAAAATAAAATAAAATAGTTGAGATCAGCCACTAGTGGTCTTGTGTGATTTTCCTTAAATCTTGTGTGGTTTTCCTGAAATCTAGTAGATTTCAGCTACTTAGGGGAATGTATGTAGTAGGTGGATGGTTGGATTTAGCTACAGTGGAGGCTTTGCCAGCTGAGACTGGAATATAATTCCAGTAGGAAAACCTATAATATTATTTGTATTAGTCAGGGTTCTGCAAAGAAACAGAACCAACAGTATATAGAAGGCTGTGTGTGCGTATGTGTGTGTGTTTAAATTTATTAAACGGAATTGGCTCATGCATTTATGGAGGCTGAGAAGTTTCACAATCTGCTCTCTGCAAGCTGGAGACCTAGGAAAGCTGGTGGTGTCATTCTGAGACTAGAGGGCCAATAGTGTAAGTCCCATTCTAAGGGCAGAAGATTGATGTCCCAATTCAACCAATCAGAGAAAATTCCCTCTTCCTCAAGCCTTGTTTTATTCACGTCCTCAATGGATTGGATCATGTCTGGTCACATTGGGGAGGGCAATCTGTTTTATTCAGTACACTGATTCAAATGCTAATCTCATCCAGAAACACCCTCACAGACATACCCAGAAATAGTATTTAATTTGAGTACCCCATGTCTCAGTCAAGTTGATATATAAAATTATCTGTTGTATTATTGGACTTGCCTCACATATTGAAAAGCTGTATATATGATTTGACCTTGAATCTATAGAGTTAATTTTGTTTAAGAAAATCTTTAATTAGCTAGGTATTAGAGGGGTGGTTACTTTACTTTCTTTCTCATTTTGACCTTGGTTTGTATTTTTATACTTTCATACTTCTGATATGACTTAGTCCTTTATTTAATAGATATAAATCTGTTTTCTTAGTGTCAGTAGCTCTTCTCATTTAGAGTATATCATAGCGTGCATATTTTTCTAGTTCTCAAGACAGAGAAATCTTTTACCAGTGATTTTCATTCTTTATTCTTTATTGGGTCTTGGAAACTTGAATTTTAGGTCTTTTTCTTATTCTCTTATTTTTTATTAAGCACATCATTTTCACATCTGATAATAGAATATTTGTAATGTCAGGAAATTTTTCTTGCTGCCTCAGTTTATCTTTAACACAGTTTATCTGTGTTCATTAAATTATCTCCAATATACTTACCTGTTCTGATAATACTATGATTATGTGTTAGATATTTTATACTGATAATATAATATTCATAGTCTTAGTTTTATTCTGATTAGCTTCTACTACTAATCTTGTTCAAGGCTAAATTAGGCCCTTAAAGAATTTTACATTGTCTCTAAGCAGTTATAGTTGGGCTACCATAACTTAATGGATATTGTCATATTTTCACAAGAAGGTAGTAATATTTGAAGAGCCTTTGTCTTTTGCATACACCCCTGATAGGGAAGGTTAATATTGGGTTAATAGATCCATTGCTTCTAAGCAGTTGGAGGAGGACTGGAATGAAGAGACTCCATTTGGAGAAAAAAATAGTTTGGCAGTAAAAATCACAACAAGAAACTTGTGAAACTCAACTTAAGAATTCTGTATGTAGCCGGGCGCGGTGGCTCAAGCCTATAATCCTAGCACTTTGGGAGGCCGAGACGGGCGGATCACAAGGTCAGGAGATCGAGACCATCCTGGCTAACACGGTGAAACCCCGTCTCTACTAAAAAGTACAAAAAACTAGCCGGGCGAGGTGGCCAGCGCCTGTAGTCCCAGCTACTCGGGAGGCTGAGCCAGGAGAATGGCGTAAACCCGGGAGGCGGAGCTTGCAGTGAGCAGAGATCCGGCCACTGCACTCCAGCCTGGGTGACAGAGCGAGACTCCGTCTCAAAAAAAAAAAAAAAAAAAAAAAGAATTCTGTATGTATTGAAAAAAAAATCGCGCTAGAAGGACATTCTTGTGAAGCAGCAGTTTTCTTAGCTTTGGATTCTTGGAGGGCCCATTATAAGGCAAATTATATACTTATGAATTAACACAATTGAAGTCATTGGGTAGAAAGTGCCTGCTGTTGATGTTTCACTTTGCATTATCCATTGAAAATAAACGTGCAAAAACTCTTCTTTGTTGAAACATTTAACTTTTGGCCTTTTCAGACAATAAAATGTCTCTGTTGCTGCCTTGCATGCAAGCCAGGTCTTTGAATCCAAAGGTATAATTGTATTTACTGTTCAAGCCCCATTGCTTTTGTTTGTCTGGCTATGATAGATTTATATGAAGAAAATTAGGGTTTATTGTTTCAGCAAGTGTAATGAGCAATATTTTTTTCTTTTAGGATCAAACAGAACATACTGAATCAGCAGGACTGGCTGGTGGTGCAGCAAGCATGAGTAAGCACCGAGAAGTCTGTTCCTTATCACATGTGTAAGGGGAAAAAGGTAAGAAAATGTTTTTATTTCTCTTAGAGATTGAACTTGAGAAATCAATGAGATCTATAGAAGATAATGCTGATGCATATATGTTATTTGCTTCATTTGTAACATTGTATCTTATTAAATCAGGAGTATGATTTTTTTCAAAAAGATTTGACTTAAATTCAGAGGAAAAGGGTATTTAAAAATCACTGTTATTTTATGTCACAGTGGTCACAATGTTAATTTCCCTACCAGTGCTGGCTCCTTCGTTTTAGAGTTAGTTGAGTATAGAAAGGTAATTTCAGAAAAAATATGACTTTGAGCAATATTTTAGCTCATGCAAGAGCTAAACAAGTAAAGCTGATTTGGGGATGGGGAATCAGAAATGTAAATTTAATTACATTATTTTATTTTGTATTTTTAGATAAGTTATTATGTAGAGCAATAATTTCCAGCAGAAAATTGGAAGTATTCTTGTAGAGCAGGAACCCTTGACTTTTTCCTAACTAGGAGTCATGTTGTTTTTTTTCAAGTCTTAAGATTATTTAAGGGTGTGAACCCCCAGTATCTGTGCTGGAAACAAGTGCTTGGTGTAGCCAAAAGAAACCTGCACTTAGACAGAAATTTTCTCAGCAAGGCACTTTTACTTCTGCAGAAGGGTGCTGTTCACTCCTGTTACAAATGCAAGAGCACACCAAACAAAGGAAGGAAGGAAGGGGCTTTTAACCCTAACACAGTTCCTGTTTCTGTGTCTTTCCCCTATTGACTGGAGTTGGACTGCACAATCTAAGCTGATCCTGACTGGCTAAGGCTTAAACTTTTCCAAATAAGGTAAATGTGTGATTTGTGAAGGGGCAGGGTGGGTAAAGAAGAAACAGTTAGGCTTAACGGAAGAGGGGGTAGGATTGTTTACAACTTATGACCAGGAAGTTGAGTCTTTGAAGAGGAACTCAGTTGTACCAACAATCTTCCCTCTTCTGTCTTATAGTTCTTCATCTTCAAGTTTCTTTAACAGGATCTGGCTATGTTGTTCTTCTTGATTATCTAGGTGCAAGACCTTATCTGAGTACAGAGGGGGAGAGGTTGGGGAGGTTTTTGTGAGAGCTGCTTCTGTGAGCCTTTGGGTTAACCCACAAATACAGGGTATGATACAGCAACCCACAAGGATGAGTACACCTCTAACAATTGCAAGGAAGGTAAAGATTGAGGTCATGAGTCCTTTCCATTTTCCAGACCACCTTTCCATTAGTCCTGTAAAGGGGTCGTCTATTCCAGAGTTTTCGGCTAATTCATTTGCTAGGATGGTAAGGCCTTGTAAGGCTTTTATGATTGTCCCGTCGGGGGCTGTATTATTAGGAATAAAATAAAACACTGAACCCTGATCATGACATAGACTCCACCTTTTTTGGCCAACACCATGTCAAGGGTTATTCTATTTTCCTGGGCCATCTGGCTGGTGGGATCTAATTTCAGCGATTCCTTTTATGGCATCTCTGGTATAATTGATGAATTGCTGCTGATTGTAGTATATGTAATTTATCCAGTCTACATTTTTGTTTATAGTGGACTACCAGAATAATATAGACTCGAACCCGGTAGGTATTTGGTTTTGAGCTTTGAATTCATTTGGTACCCTCTGCAGGACCCCGATGCTGTCTATGTAAACTTGGGGGTCAAAGGACCCATTTATTGGGGCTTCTTTTTTTCTTCTGGTTACCTGCTTCCTGATGAAATGCCAAGGTGAAAGGGATGGCCAATTGGATCAGAGCACAAGTGCCACTCCAGTTGCTTGGCAGTGTACCAAATATTGGTCCCCCTCAATACTACTATACATCCACTTGGGGATGGACTGGGGCTGACTGATTGGTTAGCTCTTGAAAAGGTTTAGGCCCACTGCATCCCATCAGGTTTCCAAGGAATGTCAGATTTTCCCCTTGTTATAAGAGACACAAGGTAAAATTGGCATCAAGAGCGGGAAGTCGAATGTCCCTTGGGGGCTGTCCCATAGGGCTCCTGACCTTTGGGAAAGGTAGTGAAAGAGTGGCACATGACTTGTTTCCCCAGGCTGTGAGGTGCTGGAAGAGAGCTACCATACAGTCTTTGCCTGATGGGTTGGCCCATCTGAGTGGGAGAGGAACAATTTGGGTTTCTGGCCTGCCTGTTGCACAAGCGTAACAATCGGTTTTATTTAGGGTGTGAATGGAATATTTAATCCATTCCAGCTAGGCATTTACATCTTGATAACCAGTTTCTATGGCTAGGGTTTGCTGTAAATCCTTAACTTCTACTATAGCTACTTTGGTTTTGTCATTAGACATGAAGCGAGAAATGGTTTGATTTTTGTGGTTTTGGGAAGTGAGTAATGGAGGGAGATGGAGGAGGAGGAGCAAACCTCATTTCAAAGATGCCTGTAGGGTCTTTTGCAGTGACATCCGCTCCTAGGCCATAAAGGCGCTCCAAAGTGGGGATACGGTCGGTGGAGGTGGGGATAGGAATAGAGAGAAGTACTGGGTTGCACTGGTGGTTTTGGCAATTTGAGGGGGTGGTTCCTTTGGTGAAGTGGAGGTAGGGTTTTAGGGTGGTGCAACCCTCTAAGGAGGTCCAGCCCTGATATTTGGTGGTCAAGATAACATCTCCTCAACTATAACATAACCCCTTAAAGGCTTGTGGCTGTCGATTGCAAGGGTCCGGCGTGATACTGGTTTTTCTGCGGGTGGAGGGGCAGAGGTACTTTTCTGAAGAAGCTAGCTGTCTTTGACTTTGGAGGTTTCCATAGGGTATGACAAGACAAGCATTGAATGTAATTGTTTGGGAGGAGGGTGATGGGGTTACACTGATGATAACGTGTCCTTGGGTAGCTAAAGGAAGAATAAAAAGATAGATTAAACCTTTTTGAATGTAGTTTGGAGGGCATTGATCCTGGAATGATGGCCCATGACTTTGCAAGGGTTGGGGCCCTTTTTACCCGAGTGTGGTGGATCCACCCCTTTTCAGCCATTCGGATTGCTGTCTCAGTGGTTAGGAGTATTAGATAAGGTCCTTCCCAGGCTGACTTAACCTTTCCTTCTTTCCAACATCTGATAAGGACATGATCTCTGGTCTGGTGTTGGTAAACTGGGAATTCGAGGGGTGGAGTTTGTGCTAGGAGGCCTTGAGTCCTGAGGGTGGAAAGGGTGGAAGACAGACCAAATATATATATTTTTAGAAACTGATCTTTTGTTTCAAATGTAGGAAGGTCAGTAGTGGAATTTAGATGAGGCAGCCCATAGAGCATTTCATAAGGGGACAGGCCAGGGCAAGACCTTTTTTTTTTTGAGACAGAGTCTCGCTCTGTTGCCCTGGCTGGAGCGCAGCGATCTTGGCTCACTGCAACCTGCACCTCCCAGGTTCAAGCAATTCTTCTGCCTCAGCCTCCCGAGTAACTGGGACTACAAGCACCAGCCACCACGCCTGGCTAATTTTTGTATTTTTAGTAGAGACGGGGTTTCGCCATATTGGCCAGGTTGGTCTCGAACTCCTGACCTTGTGATCCGCCCTCCTTGGCCTCCCAAAGTGCTGGGATTACAGATGTGAGCCACCACGCCCTGCCAGGCCAAGGTCTTTTTGAGGGGCAGTTTGGATTCTTACTAAGGCAATGGGAAGGCATTTTTGTCCATGGTAACTGGATTTCCAAGATTAATTTGGTTAGGTGATTTTTTTAGAGTTTGATTAATTCTTTCTACCCTCCCTGATGAAGGCGGATGCCAGGGAGTATGATATTCCCATTTTATTCCTAGTGCTTGGGCTAGCCCCTTAATGATGTGTGCAGTGAAGTGGGTCCCATTGTCTGAATCAATGTTCTCTATTAGTCCAAACCTGGATATATGTTCCAACAGTGCTTTGACTACATTACTGGCAGTTGTACTTGGGAAGGGTATGGTTTCTACGCAGTGGGTGAGATGGTCTGCTATGACTAGTAAATACTTGAGGCGGCCTATTAGGGGCATTTCAGTGTAATCAACTTGGACGCTTTGGAACGGCCTTAACCCTGGGTTTCTTCCCGTGGGAGGTTGCTTCTTTAGGGTTTGCTTATTAGTTTTTCTGCACATGATGCAACTATCCTCCACTTGCTTAGTGAGGGTATTTATCTCTACACACCCATAGACTGTGAGGGCTGCATCACACATAGCTTGAGGACCCCAGTGAGTTCCTGGATGAAGCTGTGACAATATTTCCCTCATGAGAGGCTTAGACAGCATTTCCCTTCCATCTGGTAATACCTACTTTCCCTCTGGGCTCTCCTGAGCTCCTATTTTCTTTAGAGAAAAGTCTGCACGAGAGAAGATGGGGATAACAGCTGGAGGGGGAGACAAAGGGATAGATGGAAAATGGGTGCCTTTTGGGAAGAGGCAGCTTGCTTAGCCATTTGATCTGCGAGGTTGTTTCACTGGCTTTCAAAGGATGGGTTCTTTTGGTGTCCTGGACAACTGCAATTTCTTCTGGCAGCTGAAGATTTTCTAATACTTGCAAAATTAATTCTTTGTGGACCAAATCTTGGCCCTTACTATTGATGAAGCCTCGTTCAGTCCAGATTTTTCCAAAGGTATGGACTGCTCTGAAGGCATACTTGGAGTCAGTGTAAATAGTTCCTTCTTGATTCTGCAGGGATTTTAAGGCTTGGTTTAATGCAAAGAGTTCACATGTTTGGGCAGACCAGTTATTTGGCAGTCTTCCTGACTCTACCTCTGTGAGGATTTCCCCATCAACTACGGAGTACCCGTTGTACCTTTTTCCTTCAGTGATCTGGGGGGAGCCGTCTATAAAGAGGTGATGCCCTGTTTGGAAAGGGGTTTTGCTTAGATCCAGTCTGACTCTAGTTTGATAACTGACTAGATCTAAGCATTTATGCTCAGATTCTTCCGGGTTTGGATTTCCTGTTAGGAAAGCAGCGGGGTTGATGAATTGTCAGTAGTTAGTGTTAGGTCATCCCTCTCTAATAAGATAGCTTCATATTTTAAAATTCTTGAGTCAGTGAGCCATCTCTCTGCCTTCTGATTAAGAATGGTTCTGACTTGATGAGGGGTACTTATGATGAGGTTTCCCCCAAAGGTTATTTTCCTGCTTTCTTCTGTTAGCAAGGCAGTTGCTGGTATGGATTGTATGCATTTGGGCCATCCATGGGTTACTGGGTCAAGGATTTTTGACGGGAAGGCTACAGGCTGTTGGTGGCCTCCGTGTTTGTGGGTGAGTACTCCTAAGGCCACTCCTTTGCTTATATTAACAAAAGGTGGAATGGCTGTTCTAAGGAGGGCAAGACCAGAACAGGGGCTGTTACAAGTAGGTGTTTTAATTCTTCTACCTGTTGGATCTCTGATGGGGTCCAAAGGAGGGTTTACAGGGTCTGGTCTTTTTTGAGTGAGTTTTTGATATAGCAGCTTTGTTTTTAAGGCGTAAGAGTTAACCCACAGATGACAATAACCAACCAATCCTAAGAATTTCCTAAGTTCCTGCTTTGTTTCGGGTAAAGGCAAAGATACCATACCTTCAATTTGTTTGGGTGCTGTCTTTCATTTACCTTTACTGATGAGGTGTCCTAGGTATTTCACCTCAGGTTCTACAAATTGGAGTTTATTCTTTGAGCCCTGTAACCATTGTTCTCTTAGGAAATTTAGGAAGTTAACTGAAATTGCTGTTACTTGATCTTTGTCATCTCCTGAAATGAGCAGGTCATCCACATACTGGAGAAGGCGTATGGATGAAGGCAGGGAGAAGTTTTCTAGAACTTGTTCTAATATTTGACCAAATAGATTTGGGGACTCTGTAAACCTTTGGGGCAAGACTGTCCATTGGTACTGCTCTTTTCTACTGGAGTCAGGGTCCTCCCACTCAAAGGCAAACATGTCCCGACTGTCCTCCGCTAAAGGGCAAGCCCAAAAGGCATCTTTTAAATCTATCACTGTGAACCACTGGTGGTTGTGTGGGATTCTACTGACAGTGGTGTAAGGATTGTGAACAACAGGGTGGGTGGTTTGAACTATTTGATTAGTAGCCTGGAGGTCTTGCACTAGCTGGTATGGCCTGTCTGGCTTCCTTACAGGCAATATTGCAGTGTTATAAGGGGGCATACAGGGTTCAAGGAGTCCATCGTGGACAAGGCTTTCAGTTATAGGTTTTAAACCTATCCTGGCTTCCAAGGGAATAGGGTATTGTTTTCTTTTTACTACATCCCTGGAAGTTTTTAATTTGACATGAATTGGAGGAACCTGTAGCTTTTCTCGATTTCTTTCCTTCGACCATACATCATGATGGATTTGGCTTTCTTCCGAAGTGGTGAGCAGGTTTAAGGAAGTAAGGGGTTTTCCCTGATTAACATATAGGCCTGTACCTAACCTTAACCTTAAGTCCCTTCCTAATAAGTTAGTTCCTGCTTTGGGAATTAACAAGAACTTAGTAGTGGCCGAGTTATTCTTATATTTGACTTCAGTTTCCTCTAGAATTTTTGCCCCAAATCCTTTCCCTGTAACCCCTGAGACAGTAAGGTTTTCTGCTGAACATGCTAAACCTGATGGGAGAAAACATAGGGAAAGCGAGCTGCTCCTGAATAGACTAAGAAAGTGACTATCTCTTATTTGGGTCCCACCGTTAAATTTATCGAGGGCTCTTGGTGGGACTCAAGATGGAAGATGTAGAGTCGCTGACCCCCCTATTCTTCAAATGTCATGAGTGGAAGGACTTTCTTTTCCCTCTCCCATTCAGGACATTCCCTCTTTAAATGTCCTGGCTTTCCACACCAGAAACATCTGTTTTCCCTTCTCCCCCTCCCTGTTCCCTGACTCTCAGGTTTCATCCCTTTGCTTCCTGTATAGAGTCGCACAGTTGGGTACTTAGAAGGTCTACAAGTTCTATTTCCCTGGGCTTCCTGTTGAAGAGTTCCCTGTTGTAGGGTGGACAGCGTAATCTTTGCCTTTTGCTTCTTCCTTTCCTCATCCCTCTGTACATGTACCTTTTGGGCCTCTTAAAAGTTCCTCTATGGGATGGTCTTTCCAATTTTCTTTTGTAGTTTTTTTTTTTTTTTTTTGCAATGTCCTGCCAAATATTGGTGACACAGTGGAGCTTTAACATTCCTTGTCCCAGTGGGTCCTCTGTGTCTAAACCTACATATTTTCTTATCTGTTCCTTAAGTCTGTTTAAGAATTCTGTGGGCCCTTCATCTTTCCTTTGTTGTACATTAAATGCGTGGGAAATATTAGGGTCCAAGGAACTGATTCCAAATCCCTTTAATTGTCATATCCCTGAGATCTCTCATGTTTTCTCCGTGGGCTTCATTGTTGTTATCCCACTGAGGGTCCTGGGCCGGGAATTTATGCTTCGCTGCAAGGACATTTTGAACAGGAGGGTGTTCACGCTCCTGGACTATCATAGTAGCCCTGCAGATCATGGTTCTTTCCTTTCCTGAGAAGAGAATACCTAGAATAGACATTAATTCAGCCCAAGTGTACAGTTGTGACTCTATAAATTGGCCAATTTGATCTGCGACTCCAAAACGGTCATCTAACAGTGGTTTGAGTTCCCTTCTTAGATTTCTAACCTCTGTACTAGTTAAGTGGGCATTTACGAAGCCAATATCCCCTCCTCCTAGTGGTACTTCCCTTAAGAGAAAAAGGATTAGGGCAGACTTCTTTGAGGAAGAAAGGAAAGGAAAGTTTTGGATATCCCTTTGGCATTGTTCTGTTTCCCATTGGAGCTTTCCTGAGGAAAAGGCATGTTTGGGTGGCTGTCCAGCAGGGATGTGGAGTGGCAAGGCCCATGGGGCAGGGTTATATGAGGGAGGAACTGAGTGTTCAACTTGGGGTGGAGTGGTAGGCAGGGGAAGGACTGAGTGTTCCACTTGGAGTGGAGGAATAGGCAGGGGAAGGTGGTCTAGAGGATCCCATGCATCTTTAGATACAGAATTTGACTTAGGTAGGTCGTCTTTGGGAGGTATTAAGTTTGGCTTTGCTTTCTCATCCTTTAGGGGTTAGAGAAGGACAGGTCTTTTTCTCCAACATAGAGCATAATCTGTTTCCTCTTGAGAAACTGGACTTTTATCATTGACCTACTGGCCAAAAGACTGAAGGTCTGAGGATGGGTTCCTTAGTCCAAATAAAACAGCAATACTTTATCATATGCTGTCTTTTCTTGTGTTTGGTCCTTTCATTATCCTTCCAGTATTTTAACATAAGGCATAGGGGATTATCAGGGAGAATTTTATTGTCTGCTTGGCCTTTTACTTGGGGTATTTCCCATCCTGGAAGTTGGTGAGGCTAAATGTTTCATATTAGAGATTTCTTGTGCTCCCGTGTCCTAGAGGCTGAACCTCCCCTTTTCCCACTGGAGGTTTCTTGTACTCTTGTGAGCACCCACTTCGTCCTTATTGACTGCTTCCCTTGTGGGAATTTTAAGTCCCTCTTAACATTGGCGGGTTGGTATGATCCGCTGACTGGAAAACTGCCCTAAGTCCTATGAGGTGACCATGGACCCAAGTCTGGACTCCACACTTGTTTCATGCCCAGTGGCGCATTTAACTCGCACACTTTCACCCTCCAGCCACCTAACTCATTCCTTTCAACCCAGCCACCAAGGAATACTTTGTCACCCCAATAGCAACGTTTCTTACCTTGGTCTGTGCACAGAGTTACCTGGTCACTGTGGAATTCTTAAGGATCTTCCCTACAGCCCATGTTGCTGAGAGTCTGGATTTATTCATCACTTTGGGCGGGATTCGATCCTCCACTCCTGGGGCCACCACAACAAGGCAGTGGGATGCGTCTGCCTGTGAAAGATAATCACTAGCCCCTCCCAAAGGAGAATGGGATCCTGGACAAGCCACCAAATTTGTTGGAAACAAGTGCTCAGCGTAGCCAAAAGAAACCTGCGCTTAGAAATTTTCTCAGCAAGGCACTTTACTTCTGCAGAAGGGTGCTGCTTATGCCTGTTACAAATACAAGAGCACACCAAACTAAGGGAGGGGTTTTTAACCCTAACACAGCTTCTGTTTCTGTGTATTTCCCCTATTGGCTGGGTTGGACTGCACAATCTAAGCTGATCCTGATTGGCCAAGGCTTAAACTTTTCCAAATAGGGTAAATGTGCGATTTGTGAAGGGGTGGTGGTAAAAAAGAAACAGTTAGACTTAACAGAAGAGAGGGTAGGATTGTTTACAACTTATGACCAGGAAGTTGAGTCTTTGAAGAGGAACTCAGTTACCCCAACATCTGGGAAAGGTCTCAGTTTATTTAGAAAGTTTATTTTGCCAAGGTTGAGGACACTCAGGAGGTCCCGATGAAGCAACTGTGTTGTCTGAGGTATATACCCAGGGTTCATTGTCTTGTGCCAGGAAAATTTAGGACACCGACACACACGGGGAGTTTAGGAGTGGAGGTTTAATAAGCAGAAGAAAGGAGAAAGAAAAACAGTTCTCTCTATTGAGAGAGAGGAGTCTTCTGAGGGAAAAGACTGGCAGGTGGTGGATGCACTGAATTTTATAGTCCAGGTTGAGGAGGCGGTGTCTGATTTACATAGGGCTCACAGATTGATTCGATCAGGTATGAAGTTTACATAGCATGCAGGGAAGGCTGGTTGCCTCACCCTAATCTTACCATGCAAACAAACTTTCTCCTTGGCAGACGCCATCTTACCTGCTCCTTACTGTGTATGTGGCTGGCAGAGAAGGGAAGATGGAACTTCCATCTTGAGCATGTCTAGTCCCTAGTTCCTGCTGGCATTCACCCGTGCAAGCTCCCAACTTGCTTGTCTATGTCTTCAGCTCAACTTCACAAACTACTCTTTGTTTGAAAATGATTCCCAGCCTTCCCAATGTGGTGAAACCCCATCTCTACTAAAAATACAAAAATTAGCCGGGCATGGTGGCGCGAGCCTGTAATCCCAGCTACTCGGGAGGCTGAGGCAGGAGAATTGCGTGAACTCGGGAGGCAGAGGTTTCAGTGAACTGAGATCACGCCACTGCCCTCCAGCCTGGGCAACAGAGTGAGACTCCGACTCAGAAAGAAAAAAGAAAATGATTTGGGGCTGCTTTTCATTAAAAAGAAAAGCCTTACTGAGGACTCTCATACCCTTACTATCTGCCTAGGTGATTTCTTCTTAACTCCTGTATCACTGACAACATGTGCCCAGGGTTGTCAGAGCACAACTTGGTTTTACACATTTTAGGGAGACATGAGACATCAATCAACATATGTAAGATGAACATTGGTTCTGTCCAGAAAGGCGGGACAATTCAAGGCAAAGGCAGGACTACTGGAAGCAGAGAGGGGCTTCCAGATCATAGGTAGATAATACACAAATGATTACATTCTTTTGAGTTTCTGATTAGCCTCTCCAAAGGAGGCAACAGATGTGCATTTACCTCATTCAGCAGAAGGGTGACTGAATAGAATGGGAGGGATGTTTGCCCTAAGCAGTTCCCAGCTTGACTTTTCCCTTTAGCTTAGTGATTTTGGGGATCCAAGATTTTCCTTTCAGAAGGGGTAGAAAATGGTGGAGGGTATATAGGTGAGAAAGTTTACAAAAACTGATTACACTGCTCACTAATGGAATGTTGCATACTCTGGCTGAGTTATCTGACTTTTCCATGTAAGCTGTAAGGAAAGGCATGGGACCAGCAGTGTTTGATAGGAAACTGAGCCCTTTTTCTGTTCAGTTGAGGATGGAGCAGAGGTACTTGGCAGCAATACCTTTACCAAAACTCTGAGTCTGCAGTTGGCAAGCTATTTCTCCTCCTTTAGCCTTTTCACATGGGAATGTGAGAAGAGAGTGCCCTTTTCTGCCTTCACTTGTCAAAATCTCATCCTTCAGGTGTTGCCTCTTTAGGAAGTTTCCACCCATTGTAGCAAAAACTCTCAGTTATCCACCAAAATCACCAAAATCCATTTTTCCCTTCTATAGTCGCCACAGCTGTGATGTTGCAGTCCAGTCAGCCTTCTTTGCAGTTGTGTATCCACCATCACCGTTAAGATACAGCATAATTCTATCACCACAAAGATCCTCATTGCTACTCCTTTGTAGTTGCATGTACCCTCTCTCCTGACTGTCCAATATTTAATGAGTTTTTAAAGTTAAAAACATTATTAAAAGTCATAGGAAGAGCTGGGCTAGCATAAAGACAAATCCTATTATGTTCCTGGATGAGAAGACTTAATATCATTCTTTTTCCTGAGTGAGGACTAGGTTAGGAATTCTAATTTCTCATGGTTGATTTTACTGGCACTCTATTCCTGCTAATTTTTTGTGTATTTTTACTAGAGACGAGGTTTCACCACATTGGCCAGGTTGGTCTCAAACTTCTGACCTCAGGTGATCCACCCACCTTGGCCTCACAAAGTGCTGGAATTACAGGCATGAGCCACCACGCCTGTCCGGGAAGTACTTGAATAAGTCAGTTAAATTCCCTGAGCTTGTTTTCTTATTTGTAAAGTGAGGGAAATATCATTGACACTTTTATATACCTCAGAGGAGAAGAAAACACTACCTTTGTAAGTCAAAGAAAGTTAATCACTTTTTATATTTAAAGTTTACAAAGACAGGCTATTACATTTCTGGTTTTCTCTCTTTTTCATGTTTTGCTTACTCAGACTTTTTGGGGAATTTGTAATTTGATCTCCCTTCCTTGTATTATATCAATAAGAAGCCAAGCAGAATTTTCAATTTGGAAAGAAAAATTTGAAACACTAAGGAAATAGGTGTGGAGATCATGATAATGATGGAAAAAAGGAGATAATAGGTAGCATTTACTTAACACTTATTATGTGCCCGTGGCATCTGTTAAGTCATCGACACACCTAGTATATATGCCCAGAGGATGCATTTGGATCGATTAACAGTAAAGAAAGTTTAGAAATGGTACTTGAAAAGAAGAGGGTTAAAAGAATAACCAGGTCAGGGCCAAGTGCGTGGCTCACGCCTGTAATCCCAGCGCTTTGGGAGGTTGAGGTGGGCGGATCACTTGAGGTCAGGAGTTTGAGACCAGCCTGGCCAACATGGTGAAACCCTGTCTCTACTGAAAATACAAAATTAGCTGGGCATGGTGGTGCATGCCTGTAATCCCAGCTACTTGGGAGGCTAAAGCAGGAGAATCAATTGAACTTGGGAGGCAGAGGTTGCAGTGAGCCAAGATGGAGCCATTGCACTCCAGCCTGGGCAGCAAGAGCGAGACTCCGTCTCAAAAAAAAAAAAAAAAAAAAAAAGAAATAACCAGGTCAGAGTCATCATTAGCATTTTGGAACTTGTATCCCTTACTCCTGTACTTAAACTTTCCTGTCATTTCCCATTTGAAAAAAGTTCTGTAAGCTTTGTTCTTTAATAGAAACACAATTTTATACCAAACAATGATTCCTTTCCCAGCATCTGAAATGTATCTGTTGAAGCATGAAATGATCACAAAGTCTGCGTTTTATATTTAGTTATATTTTGTTGATTGTCAGCTTACAGGTTTTTAGAATTTATTAGCTTAAAGATTTTATAATATATCCAGTGGGATGCCAGATTTTATAGTTTACCATTATCTGGAAAGATTTATAAGAGATTTTATCCTTGTGTATATACTTAAGATTTATAAATTATATTTTAATAATTCAAAATGTAATACACATTTACTTTTTAGGTTTAAACAAGTCTCTTAAGTGGTGTTTCATCACCGATGGAGAATTACTTCCAAGCAGAAGCTTACAACCTGGACAAGGTGTTGGATGAATTTGAGCAAAACGAAGGTGAGAATTTACATTGGTGAATCTCTTTGCGTTTGTGGTATAGAGAATGTGGGGATATATTATTTAATAATATACAGGGGAAGGAATAACATTTTTTAGCACTAAATACCAGATACTTACAATCCCCAGACCTTCTTATTGCCATTTTATAGATGAGAGTAGAGGCAAAGAGAGGTTAAGCAAGTTTCTCAAAGTTGTCTTGTGAGCAAGTGGCAGGATTAGAATCCAGGCAGTGTGACACTAGAGCCTGAGCTTTACCTACCCTATACAGTGAATGTATTGTCAAGAAATGCACTTGCATTTCCTAAACTAAGAAAAACAGCTCGTTCCATATTGATTGCCCAGTAAAGATACATTTAAAACTATTTATGTCACAACTGCCTAAATGGTTAATTATATATTCTCAAGCATCAGTAGAAATGTCCACTTAAGATTCACTTCTTTTGTTTGTTGGTTGGTTGGTTGGTTGGTTTGTTTTTTGAGAAAGTCTTACTCTGTCTCCCAAGCTGGAGTGCAGTGTTCACTGGAACCTCTGCCTCCCTGGCTCAAGTGATTCCCATGCCTCAGCCTCCAGAGTAGCTGGGATTCCAGGCACCCACCACCATGCCTGGCTAATTTTTGTATTTTTAGTAGAGAAGGGGTTTTGCCATGTTGGCCAGGCTGGTCTTAAACTCCTGGTGTCAAGCAGTCCTCCCTCCTCAGCCTCCCAAAGTGCTGGGATTATAGGCATGAGCCACCATGCCTGGCCAAGAGATTCACTTCTAATTTCCCTCTTGGTTTAACTTGAATGGGTAAGCTATAATTAAATTTCTTCCTCCTTACTGTATTTCCCCTGTGTTCTCTATTTCTAACAGGAAATGGCATTAACAAGTTTACAAAGTGATATATTTCCATCCAAAGTCCATGATTCCAGTCCAGGCAACATGACGAAACTCCATCTCTACAGAAAATACAAAGAAAATTAGCCAGGTGTGGTGGTGCACCTGTGGTCCCAGCTATTCGGGAGGCAAAGGAGGGAGAATCACTTGAGCCCTAGAGATAGAGGCCGCAGTGAGCTGTGATCATGCCACTGTATTCAGGCCCAGGTGACAGAGTGAGACCCTGTCTCAAAAAATAATGTAGCCCATGATTTTCATATTGGTTTACAAACCTTTGCTATATTCAGTGATTCAGGCTATTCGTTGATAGCAGATGGGAAGACAGATTAGTTTTGATTTTGTTGCTTTAGATCTTTAATAGAGCCAGCCTTAAATTGAATATGGGATCATGACAGTAAGGAGGGAAGAGAGAGAGGAAGGCTACCAGAATGGCCTGCTCTTCTCATATTTTACCATTGATGACCTAACACTAACCTATATTCCTAGACTCATTCCCGATTCATGTAAATGTGAATCATTTGGGGTTTTATCTCATCCAGGTGGGCTTTGTACATACCAAGCTGGAAAGTATATTATTTTCTGAGTTTCAACTGTTTGTATAAGTATTTTCTTAATCTTTTATTAGATTTAGCCCTCTGTGTATCACAGTTCTTTGAGTCATAAGTACCTAGATGTGTATTACACCTAATCATGTGAATACTGTGCTAGAATACCACTGACTCTAATCAAACTCTTGGTTCATTACATTTGTCTCTTTGTGACTTCTGTAGATTCTATTAGGGTGCTTTGTGTATAGTTGTATTTCAATACATTTTTGTTGAATCAGTAAAAATATTTTAGTTAGAAAATAGAGCAATTGCTTACAAAATAATAACTCCTTTAGAAGGAGAAGGATTTCTGAAACCAGCTTCTTCGTTTTAACTTTGTGGTTCATTTGTTTGAACTATTTTTTTGAATCTCACTACCAGTTGCATTAAAAACTACCACTTCAAGCCTCGTGGTATCTTAGAGAATATACTTTAAATAAAATGATTTTTCATTTTGTGTTAATTTATTTTCTTTTTTTTTTTTTTTTTTTGAGACGGAGTCTCGCGCTGTGTCACCCAGGCTGGAGTGCAGTGGCGCGATCTCGGCTCACTGCAAGCTCCGCCTCCCAGGTTCACGCCATTCTCCTGCCTCAGCCTCCGAGTAGCTGGGACTACAGGCGCCCGCCACCACGCCCGGCTAGTTTTTTTTTTTGTATTTTTAGTAGAGACGGGGTTTCACCATGTTAGCCAGGATGGTCTCGATCTCCTGACCTCGTGATCCGCCCGTCTCGGCCTCCCAAAGTGCTGGGATTACAGGCTTGAGCCACCGCGCCCGGCCTATTTTCTTATTTAAATGAAAAAATATACCACAGACTGTGATGACACTAGGCAATTAACATTATGCCCAGGTAGGAGGCAGTTGAATAATGAAAATTTTAATACCCGATCATTTCTGTTTGAACATCGCTAAATATTCTTGTAAGAAGCTGTAACTATTTTTTTGTTTCCAGGAACCATATTGGAAATATGACTTATTTGCTTTTTTTTCCTTTTCTTTTCTTTTAAGGAAGCCTGTGTTACTAAACTTCAAATGTCTGTAAAATCTCTACTGGTTCAAATTTGGTAAATTCAGGATTTGACATTTCAGAGGATACTAAGCCCATTCTTCACACAATCTGAGTTTTATGCCCTTTTAAACAACAACTACTTCTTTACACTAATTCTTTTCTCAACCCAAACTGATTTACTTACTGCTTCCTTAAATTCTTGTATTTGGGGATATGCTTTTCCTTATTCCTCTATTTATTAATGCTTTCTTTTCCAAACTTACATAAAACTGTCTTTGAAGCGTAGCCCAGTTCTTCCTGCCTCTATGAATTCAAGCTCACTTGCCTCATCCTGAAAAATATCTTTCTCCTCTGAATTTATTTTCTACTCCTACATAATAGTTTTCAGATACACTGAGTCCTCACTTGATGTCTTTGATAAGTTCCTGGAAACTGTGACTTTAAGCAAATTGATGTATGCTTAAATTTGTATGCTGGAGAACCTTAACTGTTATTTATATCAATTAGCTTATAGTAAAATTGGCTTCTTTATACAGTGAGTTGTTTTGCTTATAATTGCAGTTTCCAAGAACCTATCAACAATGTTAAGTGAGGACTTACTGTACCTATGCTACTCCATACTGCTAATTAGATGTTTGTATGTATCTCTTATTCTCCCAATGAGATTGTATCCTTCTTAGAGGCAAGAGCTATCGTTTAATCTTCACGTTCCTCAATCCTGATGATTTTACTATGGTAGATATTCACTTATATATTTATTGTATATCTGCTACCTATCAGGCACTATGCAAAGTGAGGACTTATATTGACAGAAATGATTTCTGCCTTCAGAAATCATTCAGTGGTTGAAAGAGAAGGGTAAATAAACTATTGCATTTCAGTGTAGTAAATGCCTTAATAAAGTTTTGATTAAAGTGCTATGGAAACATTGAAGATTAATGTTACAGATGAGGATTGAGGTTACAAATATATCTGCATAATTTCAGGGCCACGATTATCAGAGATACTGGAGGAAGAAAGCAGGAAAAGCACTGAATGCATTGTTCCTTATTTCTCTGATTTACTTAGACATATGCAATAGCCCTGTAACTTGAGAGAATAACTTAGCCATTGTAGTTATGATCTGTTAAAAACTAAACAGAAACATTATATGAAATTATGCTTACTGGTAGACTATAAGAAGGTTGATTTAATATGATGAATGAACACTTTTTGCCCAGTGTCCTTAGATAATAATATAAATATGAACCTGATTAATATTTTGTATTGTGACAAATACAATACAGTATTTTGTATTGTGACAAATACAATATCTGCTTGTGACATGGTTACAAGCAGAATTTCACATACCGTGGCAAACGTTCTTTTAACATGTGTTGGGCAAATTTAAAATATTTTTAAGTAAAAAGTGTAATAAACCCCAGTGTACCCATCATCCAGCTTTCACAGCATTTCATATGCTGCCATTTTGTTTCATTTATATCTTTATCACCTTCTCACTTCCTGCTTCACTCTTATTTTTTTACAGCTTTTTAAAAGGTAAACTTTATATATATTAGAATGCATAGATCTTAACTGTCCAGTTTTGACAAATGGGTATATCACTTAAACCCACATCCCAATTATGATATAGATTGTAGAACATTCAGTCTCTACAGAAAATTTCATTTTCCCTCCTACTTAATTACTTATCCTAGCCACTGTTCTAATATTTTTTCCATCTAATCCATTAGATTAGCACCTGTCCTGGCTTTGCTCAATCCAAGGGTGCTTTCCCCTCTTCTGGGTCCCGTTCACCTATGGGTCAGTTTAATTATGTTATTAGATTGAGGTAGAATTCTCTGGTTGTTTGGAATAGTCTGAGATATTACCATTTGGTGACATATAATTGCAGAGAATTGTCTGAAATATGTTTTCTTATTTTTAGCCCCGAATTAGAAATCTAATATCCTTGGAATATTTAATTTTCAAAGGATAGTTAGAAATGTTGATTAACTTAGTCATAAGCTTTTCTAGTGTTACAAGCAAACTTATTGTAATTACTTATTTTTTTCCAGATGAAACAGTTTCTTCTACTTTATTGGATACAAAGTGGAATAAGATTCTAGATCCCTCTTCTCACCGGCTGTCATTTAACCCTACTTTGGCCAGTGTGAATGAATCTGCAGTTTCTAATGAGTCACAACCACAACTGAAAGTCTTCTCCCTGGCTCATTCAGCTCCCCTGACCACAGAGGAAGAGGATCATTGTGCTAATGGACAAGACTGTAATCTAAATCCAGAGATTGCCACAATGTGGATTGATGAAAATGCTGTTGCAGAAGATCAGTTAATTAAGAGAAACTATAGTCGTGATGATCAATGCAGTGCTGTTGAAGTGGGAGAGAAGAAATGTGGAAACCTGACTTGTCTGCCAGATGAGAAGAATGTTCTTGTTGTAGCCGTCATGCATAACTGTGACAAAAGGACATTACAAAACGATTTACAGGATTGTAATAATTATAATAGTCAATCCCTTATGGATGCTTTTAGCTGTTCACTGGATAATGAAAACAGACAAACTGATCAATTTAGTTTTAGTATAAATGAGTCCACTGAAAAAGATATGAACTCAGAGAAACAATTGGATCCGTTGAATAGACCGAAAATAGAGGGGAATTCTGTTAACCATCTGTGTGCTACTTCATCTGATAGTCTAGCCAGTGTCTGTTCCCCTTCACAATTAAAGGATGATGGAAGTATAGGTAGAGACCCCTCCATATCTGCAATTACAAATTTAACAGTTGATTCAGTAATCTCATCCCATGGAACAGATGGAGGTCCTGCTGTTAGAAAGCAAGAGAACTATATACCAGATGAGGACCTCACTGGCAAAATCAGCTCTCCTAGGACAGATCTAGGGAGTCCAAATTCCTTTTCCCACATGAGTGAGGGGATTTTGACGAAGAAAGAGCCAGCAGAGGAGAGCACAACTGAAGAATCCCTCCGGTCTGGTTTACCTTTGCTTCTCAAACCAGACGTGCCTAATGGGTCTGGAAGGAATAATGACTGTGAACGGTTTTCAGATTGCATTGTGCCTAGTGAAGTTAGGGCTGATGAAAATGAAGGTTATGAACATGAAGAAATTCTTGGCACTACAGAATTCCTTAATATGACAGAGCGTTTCTCTGAATCTCAGGACATGACTAATTGGAAGTTGACTAAACTAAATGAGATGAATGATAGCCAAGTAAACGAAGAAAAGGAAAAGTTTCTACAGATTAGTCAGCCTGAGGACACTAATGGTGATAGTGGAGGACAGTGTGTTGGATTGGCAGATGCAGGTCTAGATTTAAAAGGAACTTGCATCAGTGAAAGTGAAGAATGTGATTTCTCCACTGTTATAGATACACCAGCAGCAAATTCTCTATATAATGGTTGTGATTCCTATGGAATGCAGGGCCCAGGTGTTTCTTTTGTTCCAAAGACTTTACCCTCCAAAGAAGATTCAGTAACAGAAGAAAAAGAAATAGAGGAAAGCAAGTCAGAATGCTACTCAAATATTTATGAACAGAGAGGAAATGAGGCCACAGAAGGGAGCGGACTACTTTTAAATAGCACTGGTGACCTAATGAAGAAAAATTATTTACGTAATTTCTGTAGTCAAGTTCCATCAGTGCTTGGGCAGTCTTCCCCCAAGGTAGTAGCAAGCCTGCCATCTATCAGTGTTCCTTTTGGTGGTGCAAGACCCAAGCAACCTTCTAATCTTAAACTTCAAATTCCAAAGCCATTATCAGACCATTTACAAAATGACCTTCCTGCAAACAGTGGAAATAATACTAAAAATAAAAATGATATTCTTGGGAAAGCAAAATTAGGGGAAAACTCAGCAACCAATGTATGCGGTGCATCTTTGGGAAACATCTCTAATGTTGATACAAATGGGGAACATTTAGAAAGTTATGAGGCTGAGATCTCCAGTAGACCATGCCTTGCGTTAGCTCCAGATAGCCCAGATAATGATCTCAGAGCTGGTCAGTTTGGAATTTCTGCCAGAAAGCCATTCACCACTCTGGGTGAGGTGGCTCCAGTGTGGGTACCGGATTCTCAGGCTCCAAATTGCATGAAATGTGAAGCCAGGTTTACATTCACCAAAAGGAGGCATCACTGCAGAGCATGTGGGAAGGTAAGTTGCATGCATAAGCTCAGAAATCTGGCATGCACATTTTGTAATGCTGAATTAGATAGTAATAAAGGCAATGTAAGGTGAATATATGTCTGGTTGAGTTGACATAAATAGCATTTTTGAAAACCCAGTTCTAGTAAATTTCTGTATAAAAAATGACCTCACTGATTCTTAGATAGTATATACACTTTTTTTTTGTTGCCATGATTTACGCTGAATCAGTTTTTATGAAGAGATGAGAATTGAGGAAGTGTAAACTTTGTGGTTTCTGTATTGATAGCTACTTGTAATAGTTTGAAATAAGGAAGTTATTCTTTCAGTTTAGGAAATATTTGTCATTAACTTTTATTTCATTATTTATTGAAAAATGCATTTAAATACAAAAAATAAAAATAAAAATTACATTTAATTCTTGAAAAATATTACACTTAGAATCCATTCCACTTTTTTCTGTGAGATTTTTGCCATTATACAAAACATTCTGGAACTCTTTATACACATGCACACATATTTTTGTCTTTTCTCCTGTATAACTTTGATACAAAGTAGAGATGAAGTCTGTAGATTTTTATGACAAGGTTGTAAGAATGAGATTCCTTAGCTCTCCCCAAATTTTGTTAGCTAAAAACGCATCTAGTTTTTTTGTTTGTTTGTTTGTTTAGAGTTGTAAATAAGGAGGGAAGGAGATTTTATATTTTTGAGATTTGGTGCCAGGTCTAGAATAAAATGTCAGCTTTGTTACTATTAATTACATAACTTTACTAAGCCTTAGTTTTATAATCTGTAAAAAGAAACCAAAAAAGATTAATAGCTTTTATTGGGCTGTTGTCAAGATTAAATGAGATCTGAGAAGTCATAGCGCTCAATGATTAATCTCTTCCTCCCTTCTTGCCTGATTTTTTGGTCCATCTGTATTAATTACGGTTCTTTCAGCTTCAAGGAACAGAGTATTTGACCCCCAGTGACTTAGGTGAAAATAACATTTATTTCATCTAAACAGAAGCTATGAGACTCAGTGATTTATGTCTGGGTGCAGAGACAGGATCATGGAAGTTCTCTTGGTCTTCCCCTCATGTCAGAAGATAGTATCTCAGTTCTAATTATCAGGTCTCAACCTGACAACTTCCTAAGCACAAAGAAACTGGCTGGGGGGCAAAAGAGCCTACTCTACTCTTGCCACCCTCCTATCAGGGAGGAAGGGACCTCCAGCAACTTCCTTCAATTTACTGGCCAGTTTTAGACCATGACAATTATAGGCAAAGGGGGTTGGGATTATCTAATCAATCATGATTTATCTCCTGGGGCTGAGCACAATTTTGGCTGACTAAAGGTGGGATTCTATTAACAAAGGAAAAGGGAAAGTAGTGATATGTAGGATGAGTAAGTCTAGAAGTGTAATCTACAACATGAGGACTCTGCAGAATAAAATTATACTTTATTTGGGATTCGTGCTAAATGAGCAGAGTTTAGTTCCTCTTGCCACAAAAACGGGTAACTATGTGAGACAATAGATAGGTTAATTTGCTTTACTATAGTAACCTTTTTACTATCTGGATGTATCTCATCACATCATGTTGTATACCTTAAATGTATATAATAAAATTTATTTTAAAAAAAGAGGAGGAAAATGGTTCCTAGGTGGGCAGTCACTAAAGTTTACTAGAAAATCCTAGCACAAAAGAACCAAATTACCGGGAGCAGAAAGAAGCTAAAGCTGACACTGGGCTGTTGGTCTCTGATTGCTAAAGTTTGAAGAAAATGATGTGTCTAATTCCTAAATATTTTCCAGTCTTCTTGTTGTTAGCCGAAATAGTATTTGGAGATTAAATTCATCGTTCTTACATTGTTCTGTATTTTGCTTACTGTAACACTTTCTGAAATTTTTGCTTTCTTAAGTAAATAATGAAAACATTTTTGGTAAAGGCCAGCACATCCAGTTACAATGAGTAAATAGGTACCTTAGGTGGATTCAGAAAGAAAATGATGCACAAAATGCATCACAAATTGCAAAATGGTTGGAATTTTTGCTGAGTGGAATTTGTGGAATTTATGAATTCATGGATTCATGTGGATTATGGATTCATAATTTCATCTTTTTCCCTCATTTACCTTAGAGATGTTATAAGTATTAATGAGATAATATCTGTAAAAATCCTTGAGCTTCTCAGAAGCAAAGGGCTTATAAACATAGGTATTAATTGGGTTGTGCTGGGAATGCAGCTAGAAAAATACCCCAAGCGATGTGATTTTGTAAAATAGTGTTAGATATAGAAAAAAAGAAAGTTTGTTCCATTTCAGTAGAAATTAAGCATATATAGTAATTACTTAGCATTTATAGCTATATTCCCTTTACTGCAACAAGCATATATTGTGTCTCATATATAAAAAGTTCTAGGCTAGGTATTGGGGATTCAGAGGTATGTAAATTGGAATTTATGATCTTATGGGAATCTTTTTTTTTTTTTTTTTTGAGAGAGACGGAGTCTCTGTTGCCCAGGCTGGAGTGTGTGGCGTGATCTCTTGTGATCTCAGTTCACTGCAACCTCTGCCTCCTGGGCTCAGGTAATTCTCCTGCCTCAGCCTCCTGAGTAGCTAGGACCACAGGCATGTACCACCACACCTGGCTAATTTTTGTTTTTTTCGTAGAGATAAGGGGTTTCACTATGTTGGCCAGGCTGGCCTGGAGCTCCTGACCTCAAGTGATCCACTTGCCTTGGCCTCCCAAAGTGCTGGGATTACAGACATGAGCCACTGTGCCCAGCCAATCTACTGACTTCCTAATTATGATTTCATTTATATCTTATCTTAGTTTATTATTTGTTTTTACAATTCAGTTCCAAGCTCCATGAGGGTAAGGATTTTTTTCTGCCTTGATTGCTGCTGTATCCTCAGCCCTAGGGCATGTGGGTGCTCAGTAGATATTTGTTAGATGAATTAAAAAATAAATGAATACTATTTCTTAATGCAGCAGTACTTTTTTTTTTTAATCCAGTGCCTTCAATCTTTAGATGATGGTATCAAATTTAGATATAATGGGTGTAAGAACTTTGGAAAATATTTTTAAATTAGTCATATGTATTGTTCCTACTTAAGAACAGATTCAAACCAAAATGTTTCTTTCCCTAGTTTTTTATTTACTTATATACTGATGGGAACGAATAGATATGAGAGTAGTAAGTAGCTGCTTTGGAATATTACATGTCAGTTTTACAGTTTCCCTCATACTTTGCATGAAAATTTGTCTTGCCTTGTAATTGATGTGATTTTAGCCATCTGGCATGAAAAAAAACAGGACCAACATTTAAATTAATGGGTTCTAGTGAAGCTGAACCCAGGGAAATATTTTCCATTACACACCCTCCAAAAGGCTGTATTGGTTAAAAGTGGTCTCACCCTGACTGTCATAGCACTTATCACACAGTATTGTCTTTGTCTTTGTTCCCCATTAGGTTGTAAAGATCTTGAGATTGCCTCTGATTTGTTTTTGTATTCAGCATCCAGCACAAATACCTGGCACCTATGAAGTACTCAATAAATGTTTGTTAATGAGTGAGTAAATGAGTCCCAGATCATTGATTAATTCAGCAAACACCGAGTGCCTGTTATTTGTCTGTGGCTGTGCTGGGTGCCAAGTTTACATCAGTGATGTTGTGCTCCTTACCCTCATGGTATGTAAAGAGTAGGCCAGTGACAAAAACAAAACAAAACAAAAAAGCATGATTTGTGGCAAGGGCTATGAAGGAGATAAGGAGGGATAATATAAAAAATGGGGGTGGGAGAAGAAGGTATGAGAAGGCATCTGAGAAGTGACATAGATGGCACATCAAGGTTGAGGAGTCAGTTCTTCAAAGAACAGAGAGAAAAATGCTGCAGGAAGTAGAACAGCATGGACAAAGCCATTGAGGTAAGAAGGGACCTATTCAGCAAACTGAAGGAACTGCAGTATAGTGGACAAGGGAAGAGTCACATAAAAAGATGGGAAAGGCAGGTGCAGTGGCACAGCCCTGTTGTCCCAGCTACTCGGTAGGCTGAGCATGTTATGATCATGCCTGCGAATAGACACTGTACTCCAGCCAGAGTGACAGAGCTGAGACCCCATCTCCATTAAAAAAAAAAAAATGCTGATGAGGAACTTAAGGAATAGATGATGTCGAGCTTTGCAGGTCATGTAAGGAGCACAATGGGAAGCCATGGGAATGGGTGAGATTACCAAGGGAAGAGAATGGACTCAGGGCTGAGCCCTTGAGGTCAAGCAGAGGAGGACCCAGTACCAGTTGCCAAGGAGTGAGCAGAGAGGTAAATAAAAAGAAAACCAGGAAAATATGGTCTCTTGGAAGTCAAAAGAGGAGTGTATTTTGTGAAAGGGGTTATCACCTATGTAAAATACTGTCAGTAAGATATGGTTAGGAAAGGGACCATTGGACTTGGCTATAACAGTGTCATTGAAAAAAGCTGATTGAGTGGAGCAATGGATACAAAAGCCAGATGGGAATGCATTGAAAGTAGAATATGAAGGGAGGAAGTGGAGATGGCTTTTTGAAGAACTTTTGCCATGAAAACAGAAAAATATTATAGCAATTATTAGATGGAGATGGTGGTTATGGATGCCTTTTTGAGGATGGGAAATACTATTGTCTTTATATAGTGGTATGGGTGCTCCTCTAGAAAAGAAGTTTTAGGAGAAAGGGAGGATTGAACAAAGGAAGAGAAAAATCCTTGAGAAAGCCAAAGGGATGGGATCTACAACATGTTGAGGATTTGCTCTTCGGTGGGTAGGGCCAGACAGAGGTTGGTTTATGAAGTTAGTGGTGAGAGCATGAAGAAATTTACAACTGATTGGCTCATACTTCATATAGAAAATATAAACATTGTGAAGGGTGAAATAGGGATAGATGATGAAGGTTTGAGGAGAGTGAGATAGTTACATCGGAGAGGGAAAGTAAAGCCTAACAGTGAATTGAAATTTCAGGAGCCCTTTGTGCTTGGCATCAAACTTTCAGTCAGTTTACTGACTTTCAATCAGTAGATATTTATTAGATGAATTAAAAAATAATCCAGTCCAGTCCTGACTTAGTGGGTTAGAATCAGTATTTGTCCTTGGAGATATGGTGAGATTGTTATATTATCTTTGCAATACAAGCATTTTAGGTTGGAGAAGCAAGAAAAGTTCTGTAGGACCAGTCTGTGCTGCTACCTGTCCACCTATTTCCATTCATTTGTTCTTTTTAAAAAAATTTTTTTTGAAATTTAGCCAGATGCAGTGGCTCACGCCTGTAATCTCAGCACTTTGGGAGGCTGAGGCAGGTGGATAGCTTGAGATCATGAGTTCGAGACCAGCCTGGCCAATATGGTGAAATCCCATCTCTACTAAAAATACAAAAATTAGCAGGCGCCTGTAATCCCAGCTACTTGGGAGGCTGAGGCACAAGAATTGTTTGAACCCGGGAGGCGGAGGTTGCAGTGAGCCAAGATTGAGATCACACCACTGCACTCCAGCCTGGGTGACAGAGCGAGACTCTGTCTCAAAACAAAAAAAAATTTATGACATATTATTTGTTCTTTAATTCAGTGAGCATTTACTTATTGTGTAGTATTCTGTTTTTTACTAAAGAGAAGCAGAAAAAAAAAAAAAAAAAAAAGGAAAAGAATGGGCCTCCTGGTAAAACATACCATTCATGTTTCTGTAGATGACTTAAAGATATGAAATGAGGGCCGGGCGCGGTGGCTCAAGCCTGTAATCCCAGCACTTTGGGAGGCCTAGTCGGGCGGATCACGAGGTCAGGAGATCGAGACCATCCTGGCGAACACCGTGAAACCCCGTCTCTACTAAGAAATACAAAAAACTAGCCGGGTGAGGTGGCGGGCGCCTGTAGTCCCAGCTACTCGGGAGGCTGAGGCAGGAGAATGGCATGAACCCGGGAGGCGGAGCTTGCAGTGAGCTGAGATCTGGCCACTGCACTCCAGCCTGGGCGACAGAGCGAGACTCTGCCTCAAAAAAAAAAAAAGATATGAAATGAGAAATGAACAGTTACAAAGCTGCAGATGCTCTGCAGTGGGAAGCAGAAAGATTGTGGTGGTGGTGGTGGTGGTGGTTGTGAGGAGAATGACATAGTAATATTTATTGTTTATCATTTGCCAGGTGCTTTTCTAAATCCAGACTTACAGGCTTTATTTAATACACATAACAACCCTAGGAAGTAGCTGCTGTTGCAATCCACATTTACAAGTGACAAAATAGGCCTAGAAAGATTTAGTAACTTGTTCAAAATCACACAGCCAGTAAGTAGAGTTAGGATTCAAACTCAGGGACTTTGACTTCTAGAAACAAAAGGGAGCTGGCATTTGTTTTGTGCCTACTCTGCTTTATCTAACTTAATCTTCCTGGTAAACCTATGAGAGAGATGATGGTATCCCTAATTAACATTGAAGAAACTGCTATGGTAGAACTCTGAAGCAGTCTTGCCAGCTGTATAACTCATGCTCTTTCCCATAAATAAAGTTGAGAGAATAAAAATAAAACAATTAAATAGGTTTCTTTATGGTGATTTTTATGTTATTTTCTTTGCATTTCTGAGAGGAATGTCTGCATTTACACCATAATTTTTATTTTTAATTTTTGGAGACAGGGTCTCACTCTGTCACACAGGCTGGAGTGCAGTGATGCAATCTCAACTCACTGCAGCCTCTACTTCCTGGGCCCAGGCAATTATCCCACCTCAGCCTCCTGAGTAGCTGGGACTACAGGCACACACCACCACACCCAGCTAATTTTTGTATTTTTTTGTAGAGATGGGATTTTGCTGTGTTGCCTGGGCTGGTCTCAAAACTCCTGGGCTCAAGCAATACATCAGCCTCGGCCTCCCAAAGTGCTGGGATTACAGGTGTGAGCCACCATGCCTGGCCTTTATGGCATCATTTTTAAAACAAATTCCTTAAATACTATTTCAAAGAGAAAGATGAAAAATGTCTAATATTTATTTTATTAGATATAAATTTCTTATTTTGAATAGTTATGTGCTAAATTAGTTGCAGTTTATTTTTGGGTAACTTGAGTTGAAGTCATTTTTGTTTAACATTTGAGAATTTAGGTGTGAATACAGAAAATCTGTATTAGTAGCACATTAAGACAATAACTTCAGAGATCAGTTTTCTTAAGGATTTTTTTATCCTGTTTTATTTATTTATTTTTTTGAGACAAACTCTTGCTCTGTTGCCCAGGCTGGAGTGCAGTGGCATAATCATAGCTCACTGCAACCTTGACCTTCCAAGGTCAAGCAATCCTCCTACCTCAGCCTCCTGGGTAGCTGGGGCAACAAGCATGTGCCACCACGCGTAACTAATTTCTTTTCTTTTCTTTTTTTTTTTTTTTTCGTGAGATGGAGTTTTACTCTTGTTGCCCAGCCTGGAGTGCAGTAGCAAGATCTTGGCTCACTGCAATCTTTGCCTACTGAGTTCAAGCAATTCTTCTGCCTCAGCCTCCTAAGTAGCAGGGATTACAGGCGCCTGCCACCACACCCGACTAATTTTTTGTATTTTTAGTAGAGACAGGGTTTCATCATGTTGGCCAGGCTGGTCTCGAGCTCCTGACCTCAGGTTATCCACCCACATTGGCCTCCCAAAGTGTTGGGATTACAGGCGTGAGCCACTGCACCCAGCCACTGATTTTTTAAAAGAATTTAATGTTGCCTAGGCTGGTCTCGAAGTCCTGGGGTCAACGGATCGTCTTTGCTTCAGCCTCCCCAAGTTTTAGGATTATATGTGTGAGCCACTGCTCCTCGCTTCCTTTGGTTTTAAAACATGGCCACTGGTTGGGCTCCTTGGGAAACAGAAAGATAGTAGGCCCTCACTCAGTACCAAATGTTATTAACAGTTAACTTAGGTGCAAAGTGGAATAAAGCACATGTAGCTAGAAAATGTTTGCACTGACTTCATGCTATTTTTTGTTTTTTGCATCTCTTCTCCTGAAAGCCATCTCCTTCTCAATATCTAGTCTGCTGATACATTCTAAATACTAGTCATAATTTTTTATTGTGGTAAAATATGCATAACGTAAAATTTAGGTTCAGTGGCATTAAATGCATTCACATTGTTGTATGACTGTAACAATTATCTCCAGAACTTTTTGTGTTTTTTGAGACAGAGTCTCGCTTCATTGCCCAGGCTGGAGTGCAATGGCGTGATCTTGGCTCACTGCAACCTCTGCCTCCTGGGTTCAAGTGATTCTCCTGCTTCAGCCTCCCGAGTAGTTGGAATTACAAGTACCCACCACCACATCTGGCTAATTTTTGTGTTTTTAGTAGAGACGGGGTTTCGCCATGTTAGTCAGGCTGGTCTCAAACTCCTGACCTCAGGTGATCTGCTTGCCTCGGCCTCCCAAAGCACTGGGATTACAAGCATGAGCCACCGTGCCCGGCCATTGTTATCATCTCAAACTTAATAATTTTTCATCTTTCCTTGCCCCTGATGCCTGGTGACTGCTATTCTACTCTCCGTATTAATTTCACTATTCTAGGCACCTCATATGAGAGGGGTTACACAATGTTTGTACCTTTGTGTCTATCTTCACATTTCATCCATGTTGTAGCATGTATTAGTCAGAAGGACAGAACCAATAGGATATGGAGATATATATATATCATATACCATATGATATATGTATATATACAAGAGTTTATTAGGGAGAATCAGCTCACATGGTTAGAAGGTGAATTCCCTCAATAATCTATTGGCAAGCTGGGGAAAGAGAAGCTAGTGGTATGGCTCAGCCCAAGTTTGAAAGCCTCAAGAGCAGGGAAACCAACAGTGCAGCCCTCAATCTGAGGCCCAAGGCCTGAGAGCCCCCAGGAGGCTGCTAGTGCAAGTCTCAGAATCCAGAGCCCAAAGAACCTGGAGTCTGATGTACATGGGCAGGAGGAGGAGATATAAGCATCTGATAAGGAAAAAGAGAAAGCAAGCCAGAAGACTCAGCAAGCGCGCTTATCTTTGCTTCTTCTGCCTGCTTTGTTTTAGTGCACTGGCAGCTGATTGGATGGTGCCCACCCCCATTTAAGCGTGGATCTTCCTCTCCCAGTCCACTGACTTAGATGTCAGTCTCCTCTGGCAATACCCTCACGGACACACCCAGAAGCAATACTAGCCATCTAGGCATTCCTCAGTCCAGTCAAGTTGACGCCTAATACCAATCATCACATAGCATGTATCAGAGTTTCGTTCCTTTTTAACTCTGAATATTTCATTGTATGTACCACATTTTGTTAATTCATTTAACCATCAATGGACACTTCAGTTGTTTCCACCTCTTGCCTATTACCAATAATGCTACTATGAACATGGGTGGACAAGTATCTATTTGAGTCCCTGCTTTCAGTTCTTTGTGTATATACCCAGAAGTAGAATTGCTGGATTATATGGTAGTCCTGTGTTTAATTTTTTGATTAAGCACCATATTCTTTTTCCACTGCAGTTGCACAATTTTCCATTCCCACCAACAATTCACAAGAGTTCCAGTTTCCCACATATATATATGGTATATGATACGTTGATACGGTTTGGCTCTGTGTCCCCACCCAAATCTCATCCGAATTGTAATCCCCATGTGTTGGGAGAGGGGCCTGGTAGGAGGTGATTGAATAGTGGGGGCAGATTTCTCCCTTGCTGTTCTCATAATAGTGAGTTCTCATGAGATCTGGTTGTTTGAAAGTGTGGCACTTTGCCCTTTGCATGCTCTCTCTCTCCTGCTCCACGATGGTAAGATGTGCTTGCTTCCCCTTTGCCTTTTGATATGATTGTAAGTTTCCTGAGGCCTTCCAGTCAAGCTCCCTGTTAAGTCTGTGGAACTGTGAGTCAGTGAAATCCCTTTTCTTCATAAATTATCTAGTCTCCAGTAGTTCTTCATAACAATGTGAAAATGGACTAATATACTTGTCAACACTTGTTTTCTATTGTTTTGATAATAGCCATATTAATAGGTGTGAAGTGGTATCTCACTGTGGTTTTGGTTTGTATTTCTCTAATGATTAGTGATGTTGAGCATCTTTTCATGTACTTACTGGTCTCTGTATATCTTTGGAGAAATGTCTATTCAGGTCTTTTGCCCATTTTTAAATTGGGTTGTCTTTTCTGTTGTTGAGTTTTAGAGCTCTTTATATATAATTCTGGATATCAGTCTCCTATCACATAAATGATTTGCAGATATTTTCTCTCATTCTTGGGTTTTTCACTCTGTTGTCCTTTGATGCACCAAAGTTTTAAATTTTGATGAACTCCAACTTACATTTTCTTTTGTTGCCTGTGCTTTTGGTGTCGTATCAAAGAAATCATCTCCAAATTTTATGTCATGAAGTCTTTCCCTTATGTTTTCTTCTAAGTGTTTTTCAGTTTTAGTGCTTGTGTTTAGGTCTTTGATCCATTTTGAATTAATTTTTCGTGTATAGTATTAGCTTAGATTTATTTTTTTGAATGTGGGTATCTGGTTTTCTCAGTACCATTTGTTGGAAAGACTGTTCTGTTCTTACGGAATGGTTTTGGCACTCTTGTCAAAACTTATTGGACCATATAAGTGAGAGTTTATTTCTGGGCTTTTTTCTATTCCATTGGTCTTTATGTCTGTCTTTAATGTCAGTACCACACGGTTCTGATTACCATAGCTTCGTAGTAAGTTTTGAAACCACGGAATGAGACTCCTCTGGGGTTGTTGTTTGTCAAGATTATTTTGGCTATTTTGGATCCCTTGAGATTCAATTTGAATTTGAGAAGGATTTTTCTGTTTCTGCAGAAAACATAGTTGGGGTTTTGGTATAGATTGCATTGAATCTGTAGATCACTTTGGGCATTGTTGACATCTTAATAATAAGTCTTCTAGTCCATGAACATGGGATGTTTTTCCATTTATTTATATGTTCTTTAATTTCTTTTGGCAATCTTTTGTCTTTTGTAGTTTTCACTGTACAAGTATTTTACCTCCTTGGTTAAGTTAATTTCTGGGTATTTTATTCTTTTTGTTGCTATTGTAAATGGAATTGTTTCCTTAATTTCGTTTTTGGATAATTCATTAGTAGTATGTAGAAATGCAGCTGACTTTTTTGTTGATTTTGTATCCTGAAACTTTGCCGCATTTATTAGCTCTAACAGTTTTTGTGTGTTAGTTTGTGGGGAATCTTTGAGGTTTACTGAATGTAGCATATGTTGTCAGTATACAGAGATAATTTTACCTTTTCCTTTCCAATTTGGATGCCTTTTATTTATTTTTAATTGCTCTGGCTAAATTTCCAATACTATATTAAATAGACATGGCAAAAGTACATAACCTTATCTTTTTTCTATCTTAAAGCAAAAGTTCTTTCAGTCTTTTTCTTTGAGACAGGGTCTCACTCTGTCACCCAGACTTGAGTGCACTGCCACCATCTCACCTCACCGCATCCTCAGCCTCCTGGGCTCAAAGTATCTTCCAACCTCAGCCTCTTGAGTCACTGGGACTAACAGGTGTGAACCACCACACCTGGGTAATTTTTAAAAATTTTTAGTAGACACGAGGTCTACTGTGTTGCCCAGGCTGGTTCTGAACGCCTAGGCTCAAGCGATCTGCCTATTTTGGCCTCCCAAAGTGCTAGGATTACAGGTGTGAGTCACCATGCTTGGCCAGCTTTCAGTCGTTTTTTGTTTGTTTGTTTGTTTGTTTTTTGGTTTTTTTTTTAGATGGAGTCTCACTCTGTCACCCAGGCTGGAGTGCAGTGGCGTGATCTCGGCTCACTGCAACCTCTGCCTCCCAGGTTCCAGTGATTCTTCTACCTCAGCCTCCTGAGTAGCTGGGATTACAGGCACATGCCACTATGCCTGGCTCATTTTTGTATTTTTAGTAGAGACAGGGTTTCACCATGTTGGCCAGACTAGCTTTCAGTCTTTTGCCAGTGCATATGTTGTTGGCTCTGGATTTTTAATATATGGCCTTTATTATGCTGAGATAATTTACTTCTGTTACTAGGGTTGTTTTAAGGTTTTTTAAATCATGAAAGTGTTGAATTTTGTTAAATGCTTTTTCTGTATGAATTGAGATGATCATTTGGGGTTTTTTGTTTCATTTTGTTCAGGTAATGTGATTACATTAATTGATTTTCGTATGTTGAATTATCCTTGCATTCCAGTAATAAATATCACTTGGTCATCGTGTATAATTCTATTAATATGTTCAATTTAATTTGCTATTAATTACTTGAGGATTTTTGTATCAATATACATTCATCCAGAATATTGGTCTGTAGTTTTCTTATAATATGTTTGCCTTGTTTTGGTATTGAGATAGTGCTGGCTTCATAGAATGAGTTAGGAAGTGTTTCCTCCTCTTCAATTTTTTGGAAGAGTTTGAGAAGGATTGGTGTTCTTTAAATGTTTGGTAGAATTTACCAGCAAAATCATCTGATCTAGGACTTTTCTTTGTTGAGAAGTTTTTGATTACTGATTCGATCTCCCCACTAGTTATAGGTTTATTCAGATTTTCTGTTTATTACTGATTCAGTCTTGGTAGATGTTGTGTTTCTGGAAATTTATCCATTTAATCTAGGTCACATTTTTGTTGTAGCGCTGAGGCATTTTATTACAAAAAAATTGGTACTCATATACGTAAAGTAATATGAACTTAAAATTCATACAGTCACTTCATTTTTTAGCTTGACATTCTAGCAAATCTTTTGCTCCATTGATTTTTGGTTATGATAGAAGAAGATCTACCTGGATGATTTAAGAGCGTAATTTGGCCGGGCGCGGTGGCTCAAGCCTGTAATCCCAGCACTTTGGGAGGCCGAGATGGGCGGATCACGAGGTCAGGAGATCGAGACCATCCTGGCTAACACGGTGAAACCCCGTCTCTACTAAGAAATACAAAAAA